>NC_083461.1:35741776-35941776 GCF_030014155.1 Tachysurus vachellii | reverse complement strand
GGAAGTGTATTATACTTTCAAAGGTGTGTTTCTTTCCGGAGAGTGAAGTAAATCATGTGGAAAAGTTCTGCTCAAAGTGGCCAAACGGATTGAATCCCAGACGCCAGAAATCCATCGTCTGGCCACATACGGAAGTCCTAAGAGGCCATGCTTTAATAAATTTTTTTGATTTTGGTTACCATAAGTGTGTGACACTTGAGAAAGAGGCACACACACTATGAAATACACCAGAAACATTTACATACAGTACATAAAATTACGTCCTCAGAAAACTGGTTTTTGTCATGTTGTAATAAAGAGAAAACTAAAACCAAAACAAATATAATAATGCATGACCTCTTTGGTCTTCCATAGATACAGGTCAAATTTTATTATTATTATTTTTATTTATTTATTTATTTTTAAATATAATAAGTGTCTGTCTTAGGGTCACAACATACTACAAGTCGACCGAAACCGACACCACACACACACAAGCAAATTCCTCAGGTTCTACGTTCAGGGCGCAGGGCAGCGGGATTTCATCGTTACCTTTAATAGCACTTTCCACTTTGACTTAATAATACAATCAGAGCAAGAGAGATAGAGATAGAGATAGATAGACAGGAAAAGAGAGAGGGAAGCAGAGCAATTAATGCGATGTTCAGTATGTTCAGTATGTGTATATCCATGTCCAAATTTCATCATCTTTTTTGTAACTGTGTAACTTTCACTACAAGATGGTTGTGATGATAAAAATGACCAAAACTTCATGCCAATTGGCCCGTCACTACCACGATCCTTTTTCATCTCAATGAATCGGTTAGTACGCTTTCTGTTTGAACGGTGCTGCGTAAGTAAACAATGTCATGTGAATTCTACATACTCGGATATCATTCATGCTGTTATCCAATCAGCTAGTCATGGGGCAGCAGAACAGTGAGGTTCATAACATCATGGAGACACAGGTCAAGAGCTTTATTGGAAAAACCTGGGGATGCAGTAGCCTAGTGGTTAAGGCGTTTGACTATCGATTAGAAGGTTATGAGTTTGAATCATAGGTCCACCAAGCTGCCACAGCTGGGCCGCTGTGCCAGGCCCTTAACCATCAGTTGTGTAAAATAAGATAACATGTAAGTCACTCTGGATAAGAGGCGTCAGTCAGATGCTGTGAATAAAAAACATCATCTTCATCTGGTCCAGTTTGGTTGAGACTGTAGATTTAGTCTCTTTTCTTGGTCACAGGAGTGAAATGTGATGTTTGAGATGCTTTTCTGTTCACCACGTTTGTAAAGAGCGGTTATTGCCATTAGCGTTCCTGTCAGCCGCTCTTCTCCGCCATGTGACTGCTGCTCGTTGGATTGTGTTTTCACAGTCTTTTGTGAGTGGAAACCCAAAATGATCAACATCCAACAACCATGACACGATCAAAGTTAAATATACTGAAAAATATTGAACGTTAACTGAAGCTCTTGAAAGTCTGCATGATTTTCTGCATCGCTCTGCTGCAACGTGATTGGCTTGTTGGATAATTGTATGAATTCGCCGGTACGGGTTTTCCTTCTTAAATTAAAAGCCGTATAGAAATAAAATGGAATTCTATTGAATTTGTTACTCTCTTGTAATTACAGCTGTTATTACAAATTAAACACAATTTTCTATGCCGGGGAAAAAAATTGACGATTCTGTGTTTATTAATTAATCTTTATATAAATAAGAGAGCTTAATATTAACCACCACTGTGGCATGAGACATGACAAAGACATTCAATGATCAACATGGACACAATAAAACAGTTTTATTCAGTCTCTGTTGTCATTTAAATCTGTGTTTGTGTGTGCATGTGTGTGGGTTTATCTGTACAGTATGTGTGTGTTTGACTTTACCTGCTGCCATTCGCAGTACGTTGTCTAAAGCTGGCATCACGTCTCTGTTTAGCTGGTTGTGTATCTGCCCACCCAACAACGGCCCAATGTCTGGATTTAATAAAAAAAGTAAATTAAAAGAAATCACGAAAATGTAATAAATATCTAAAAAAAATATTGCTAGAAAGGGACTAAGACGACTTACTGTCTAGATCAGAGAGAACTTTATTTCTGGCTGTTGTGTATTGTGCAGTCAGATAGTCGATTTGCTGTAAATGTAACACAATTCAACAGTAATTTAGTTAGATTGTGTGTTTCTTGGTGTGTTTGTTAGTTTGAAATCTGTATGTGTAATGACACACTGCTCTAGTACTGTGTCTTTGTGTTGTGTGTTACTGTGTCAGTAAAGTTACACTGTGTGTTTGTGTTGTGTGTTACTTTGTCAGTAAAGTTACACTGTGTGTTTGTGTTGTGTGTTACTTTGTCAGTAAAGTTACACTGTGTGTTTGTGCTGTGTTTACTGTGTCAGTAAATTTACACTGTGTGTTTGTGTTGTTACTGTGTCAGTAAAGTTACACTGTGTGTTTGTGTTGTGTGTTACTGTGTCAGTAAAGTTACACTGTGTGTTTGTGTTGTGTGTTACTGTGTCAGTAAAGTTACACTGTGTGTTTGTGCTGTGTGTTACTGTGTCAGTAAAGTTACACTGTGTGTTTGTGCTGTGTGTTACTGTGTCAGTAAAGTTACACTGTGTGTTTGTGTTGTTACTGTGTCAGTAAAGTTACACTGTGTGTTTGTGTTGTGTGTTACTGTGTCAGTAAAGTTACACTGTGTGTTTGTGTTGTGTTGTTACTGTGTCAGTAAAGTTACACTGTGTGTTTGTGTTGTGTGTTACTGTGTCAGTAAAGTTACACTGTGTGTTTGTGTTGTTACTGTGTCAGTAAAGTTACACTGTGTGTTTGTGTTGTGTGTTACTGTGTCAGTAAAGTTACACTGTGTGTTTGTGTTGTGTGTTACTGTGTCAGTAAAGTTACACTGTGTGTTTGTGTTGTGTGTTACTGTGTCAGTAAGGTTACACTGTGTGTTTGTGTTATGTGTTACTGTGTCAGTAAAGTTACACTGTGTGTTTGTGTTGTGTGTTACTGTGTCAGTAAAGTTACACTGTGTGTTTGTGTTGTGTGTTACTGTGTCAGTAAAGTTACACTGTGTGTTTGTGTTGTTACTGTGTCAGTAAAGTTACCCTGTGTGTTTGTGCTGTGTGTTACTGTGTCAGTAAAGTTACACTGTGTGTTTGTGTTGTGTGTTACTGTGTCAGTAAAGTTACACTGTGTGTTTGTGTTGTGTGTTACTGTGTCAGTAAAGTTACACTGTGTGTTTGTGCTGTGTGTTACTGTGTCAGTAAAGTTACACTGTGTGTTTGTGTTGTTACTGTGTCAGTAAAGTTACACTGTGTGTTTGTGTTGTTACTGTGTCAGTAACGTTACACTGTGTGTTTGTGTTGTTACTGTGTCAGTAAAGTTACACTGTGTGTTTGTGTTGTGTGTTACTGTGTCAGTAAAGTTACACTGTGTTTATGTTGTGTGTTACTGTGTCAGTAAAGTTACACTGTGATTATGTTGTGTGTTACTGTGTCAGTAAAGTTACACTGTGATTATGTTGTGTGTTACTGTGTCAGTAAAGTTACACTGTGTGTTTGTGTTGTGTGTTACTGTGTCAGTAAAGTTACAGTACACTGTGTGTTTGTGTTGTGTGTTACTGTGTCAGTAAAGTTACACTGTGTGTTTGTGTTGTGTGTTACTGTGTCAGTAAAGTTACACTGTGTGTTTGTGTTGTGTGTTACTGTGTCAGTAAAGTTACAGTACACTGTGTTTGTGTTGTGTGTTACTGTGTCAGTAAAGTTACACTGTGTGTTTGTGTTGTGTTGTTACTGTGTCAGTAAAGTTACACTGTGTGTTTGTGTTGTGTGTTACTGTGTCAGTAAAGTTACACTGTGTGTTTGTGTTGTGTGTTACTGTGTCAGTAAAGTTACACTGTGTGTTTGTGTTGTGTGTTACTGTGTCAGTAAAGTTACACTGTGTGTTTGTGTTGTGTGTTACTGTGTCAGTAAAGTTACACTGTGTGTTTGTGTTGTGTGTTACTGTGTCAGTAAAGTTACACTGTGTGTTTGTGTTGTGTGTTACTGTGTCAGTAAAGTTACACTGTGTGTTTGTGTTGTTACTGTGTCAGTAAAGTTACACTGTGTGTTTGTGTTGTGTGTTACTGTGTCAGTAAAGTTACACTGTGTGTTTGTGTTGTGTGTTACTGTGTCAGTAAAGTTACACTGTGTGTTTGTGTTGTGTGTTACTGTGTCAGTAAAGTTACACTGTGTGTTTGTGTTGTGTGTTACTGTGTCAGTAAAGTTACACTGTGTGTTTGTGTTGTGTGTTACTGTGTCAGTAAAGTTACACTGTGTGTTTGTGTTGTGTGTTACTGTGTCAGTAAAGTTACACTGTGTGTTTGTGTTGTGTGTTACTGTGTCAGTAAAGTTACACTGTGTGTTTGTGTTGTGTGTTACTGTGTCAGTAAAGTTACACTGTGTGTTTGTGTTGTGTGTTACTGTGTCAGTAAAGTTACACTGTGTGTTTGTGTTGTGTGTTACTGTGTCAGTAAAGTTACACTGTGTGTTTGTGTTGTGTGTTACTGTGTCAGTAAAGTTACACTGTGTGTTTGTGTTGTGTGTTACTGTGTCAGTAAAGTTACACTGTGATTATGGTGTGTGTTACTGTGTCAGTAAAGTTACACTGTGTGTTTGTGTTGTGTGTTACTGTGTCAGAAAAGTTACAGTACACTGTGTGTTTGTGTTGTGTGTTACTGTGTCAGTAAAGTTACACTGTGTGTTTGTGTTGTGTTACTGTGTCAGTAAAGTTACACTGTGTGTTTGTGTTGTGTGTTACTGTGTCAGTAAAGTTACACTGTGTGTTTGTGTTGTGTGTTACTGTGTCAGTAAAGTTACACTGTGTGTTTGTGTTGTGTGTTACTGTGTCAGTAAAGTTACACTGTGTGTTTGTGTTGTGTGTTACTGTGTCAGTAAAGTTACACTGTGTGTTTGTGTTGTGTGTTACTGTGTCAGTAAAGTTACACTGTGTGTTTGTGTTGTGTGTTACTGTGTCAGTAAAGTTACACTGTGTGTTTGTGTTGTGTGTTACTGTGTCAGTAAAGTTACACTGTGTGTTTGTGTTGTGTGTTACTGTGTCAGTAAAGTTACACTGTGTGTTTGTGTTGTGTGTTACTGTGTCAGTAAAGTTACACTGTGTGTTTGTGTTGTGTGTTACTGTGTCAGTAAAGTTACACTGTGTGTTTGTGTTGTGTGTTACTGTGTCAGTAAAGTTACACTGTGTGTTTGTGTTGTGTGTTACTGTGTCAGTAAAGTTACACTGTGTGTTTGTGTTGTGTGTTACTGTGTCAGTAAAGTTACACTGTGTGTTTGTGTTGTGTGTTACTGTGTCAGTAAAGTTACACTGTGTGTTTGTGTTGTGTGTTACTGTGTCAGTAAAGTTACACTGTGTGTTTGTGTTGTGTGTTACTGTGTCAGTAAAGTTACACTGTGTGTTTGTGTTGTTACTGTGTCAGTAAAGTTACACTGTGTGTTTGTGTTGTGTGTTACTGTGTCAGTAAAGTTACACTGTGTGTTTGTGTTGTGTGTTACTGTGTCAGTAAAGTTACACTGTGTGTTTGTGTTGTGTGTTACTGTGTCAGTAAAGTTACACTGTGTGTTTGTGTTGTGTGTTACTGTGTCAGTAAAGTTACACTGTGTGTTTGTGTTGTGTTACTGTGTCAGTAAAGTTACACTGTGTGTTTGTGTTGTGTGTTACTGTGTCAGTAAAGTTACACTGTGTGTTTGTGTTGTGTGTTACTGTGTCAGTAAAGTTACACTGTGTGTTTGTGTTGTGTGTTACTGTGTCAGTAAAGTTACACTGTGTGTTTGTGTTGTGTGTTACTGTGTCAGTAAAGTTACACTGTGTGTTTGTGCTGTGTGTTACTGTGTCAGTAAAGTTACACTGTGTGTTTGTGTTGTGTGTTACTGTGTCAGTAAAGTTACACTGTGTGTTTGTGTTGTGTGTTACTGTGTCAGTAAAGTTACACTGTGTGTTTGTGTTGTGTGTTACTGTGTCAGTAAAGTTACACTGTGTGTTTGTGTTGTGTGTTACTGTGTCAGTAAAGTTACACTGTGTGTTTGTGTTGTGTGTTACTGTGTCAGTAAAGTTACACTGTGTGTTTGTGTTGTGTGTTACTGTGTCAGTAAAGTTACACTGTGTGTTTGTGTTGTGTGTTACTGTGTCAGTAAAGTTACACTGTGTGTTTGTGTTGTGTGTTACTGTGTCAGTAAAGTTACACTGTGTGTTTGTGTTGTGTGTTACTGTGTCAGTAAAGTTACACTGTGTGTTTGTGTTGTGTGTTACTGTGTCAGTAAAGTTACACTGTGTGTTTGTGTTGTGTGTTACTGTGTCAGTAAAGTTACACTGTGTGTTTGTGTTGTGTGTTACTGTGTCAGTAAAGTTACACTGTGTGTTTGTGTTGTGTGTTACTGTGTCAGTAAAGTTACACTGTGTGTTTGTGTTGTGTGTTACTGTGTCAGTAAAGTTACACTGTGTGTTTGTGTTGTGTGTTACTGTGTCAGTAAAGTTACACTGTGATTATGGTGTGTGTTACTGTGTCAGTAAAGTTACACTGTGTGTTTGTGTTGTGTGTTACTGTGTCAGTAAAGTTACACTGTGTGTTTGTGTTGTGTGTTACTGTGTCAGTAAAGTTACACTGTGTGTTTGTGTTGTGTGTTACTGTGTCAGTAAAGTTACACTGTGTGTTTGTGTTGTTACTGTGTCAGTAAAGTTACACTGTGTGTTTGTGTTGTGTGTTACTGTGTCAGTAAAGTTACACTGTGTGTTTGTGTTGTTACTGTGTCAGTAAAGTTACACTGTGTGTTTGTGTTGTGTTGTTACTGTGTCAGTAAAGTTACACTGTGTGTTTGTGTTGTGTGTTACTGTGTCAGTAAAGTTACACTGTGTGTTTGTGTTGTTACTGTGTCAGTAAAGTTACACTGTGTGTTTGTGTTGTGTGTTACTGTGTCAGTAAAGTTACACTGTGTGTTTGTGTTGTGTGTTACTGTGTCAGTAAAGTTACACTGTGTGTTTGTGTTGTGTGTTACTGTGTCAGTAAGGTTACACTGTGTGTTTGTGTTATGTGTTACTGTGTCAGTAAAGTTACACTGTGTGTTTGTGTTGTGTGTTACTGTGTCAGTAAAGTTACACTGTGTGTTTGTGTTGTGTGTTACTGTGTCAGTAAAGTTACACTGTGTGTTTGTGTTGTTACTGTGTCAGTAAAGTTACACTGTTTGTTTGTGCTGTGTGTTACTGTGTCAGTAAAGTTACACTGTGTGTTTGTGTTGTGTGTTACTGTGTCAGTAAAGTTACACTGTGTGTTTGTGTTGTGTGTTACTGTGTCAGTAAAGTTACACTGTGTGTTTGTGCTGTGTGTTACTGTGTCAGTAAAGTTACACTGTGTGTTTGTGTTGTGTGTTACTGTGTCAGTAAAGTTACACTGTGTGTTTGTGTTGTTACTGTGTCAGTAAAGTTACACTGTGTGTTTGTGTTGTGTGTTACTGTGTCAGTAAAGTTACACTGTGTGTTTGGGTTGTGTTGTTACTGTGTCAGTAAAGTTACACTGTGTGTTTGTGTGTTACTGTGTCAGTAAAGTTACACTGTGTGTTTGTGTTGTGTGTTACTGTGTCAGTAAAGTTACACTGTGTGTTTGTGTTGTGTGTTACTGTGTCAGTAAAGTTACACTGTGTGTTTGTGTTGTGTGTTACTGTGTCAGTAAAGTTACACTTGATTCTTACCGAACACTCATGGCCAAGTTCTCCTCAGATGTGACTTCTGCCAAGACTTCCTTCTACAAGGAAAAGCTTGAAGCTTCCTCACATGACCCTCGGAAATTCCACAACATCATCTCTTCTCTACTCAACCCCCCGGCTCCACCTTCTTCATCCTCCCTGACTGCAGAAGACTTTGCTTCTTTCTACCAGGAGAAGATTGAGGAAATCTGCCGGACCTTCACTTCAGCCCCGACTGCACTTACATCTCAGAGTATGGACTCCCCTACACCTTTGTTGTCACATTTCTCAACTGTAACAGCAGAAGAGATTCTAAAACTCATCCAGTCTTGCAATCCTACCACCTGCCCATTGGATCCACTCCCTTCCACTTTGCTGCAGACCATCTCGCAAGACCTTCTGCCCTTCATTACAACTATCACCAATAGATCCATAGCATCTGGTCAGGTACCAACTACCTTCAAGAGAGCAAGGGTTATTCCCATCCTGAAGAAACCTGCTCTGGATCCATCAGACATCAGTAACTACAGACCGGTATCACTTCTCTCGTTTCTTTCAAAAATTCTTGAACGCATTGTCTTTAATCAACTGTCTGTCTATCTCTCACAGAACAACCTCCAAGACCCCAACCAGTCTGGCTTTAAAGCAGCTCATTCCACAGAGACAGCCCTTTTAGATGTCTCTGAGAAACTACATGCTGCTAGATCAGCCAATCTCTCATCTGTCCTTATCCTCCTTGACCTTTCAGCAGCGTTTGATACGGTCAACCATAAGACTCTCTTAGCCACCCTCAGGAGTCTTGGGATATGCGGATCAGCTTGGGAATGGTTCGCTTCCTACCTGGAAGGACGCTCATATCAGGTAACATGGAGGGGAGTGACATCTGCTCCACGCAGACTCTCCACTGGCGTCCCACAAGGCTCAGTACTTGGTCCTCTTCTTTTCTCCCTGTATACTCACTCTCTTGGTGAAGTTATTTCCTCACATGGGTTCTCTTACCACTGCTATGCTGATGATACACAACTTATCTTCTCTTTCCCACCCGCAGATGCCACAGCTTCTGACCGGATCTCTGCATGTCTGGCAGAAATTTCATCATGGATGACTGCTCATCAGTTAAAGCTTAATCCTAGCAAAACTGAGCTGCTCTTCATCCCAGGTGATTCATCCCCAGGTCATGATCTTGCTATATCCTTGCACAACGATCTGATCTCCCCTTCAGCCACAGCTCGCAACCTTGGGGTAACCATGGACAATCAACTGTCCTTTTCCTCTCATGTTGCTAATGTGACTCGCTCATGTCGGTTTCTTCTCTACAACATTAGAAGGATTCGATCATTTCTGTCCACACAGGCTGCTCAGGTACTTGTTCAGTCTCTTGTCATTTCTAGACTGGATTACTGCAATGCACTGCTGGCAGGTCTACCTATGAACGCAATCCGTCCTCTGCAAATGATCCAAAATGCAGCTGCCCGGCTTGTTTTCAACCTGCCAAAGTTCTCTCATACCACCCCGCTGCTGCGATCCCTCCACTGGCTTCCGGTAGCTGCACGCATCAGATTCAAAACACTGATGCTGGCCTACAAAGCCAAAAATGGACCAGCTCCGTCTTACCTCAAAGCCCTCATCACTCCTCGCACTGCACCCCGTACCCTCCGATCTACCAGCACTGCTCGACTGGTTCCACCATCTCTCAGAGTAAGAGGTAAGTATACTACAAGACTCATTTCTGTTCTGGCACCAAGGTGGTGGAACGAACTTCCCCTAGAGGTCCGGACAGCTGAGTCACTGGCTATTTTCAAGCGGCGGTTGAAGACCTACTTATTCAGGAAACACTTCAACTAGCACTTCTTTCATTATCTTTTGCATTTAAAAAAAAAAAAAAAAAAAAAAAAAAAAAAAAAAAACACACCTTTGACACTTTCATTGTAACTTTGAACAAATGTTTTAAACTCATGGTATCTTAAGTATGTAACTTAGTGATCCAGCATTAATGTATTCAATGTTAGAGATTTAAGCACTTATGTACGTCGCTCTGGATAAGGGCGTCTGCCAAATGCTGTAAATGTAAATGTAAATGTACACTGTGTGTTTGTGTTGTGTTGTTACTGTGTCAGTAAAGTTACACTGTGTGTTTGTGTTGTGTGTTACTGTGTCAATAAAGTTACACTGTGTGTTTGTGTTGTTACTGTGTCAGTAAAGTTACACTGTGTGTTTGTGTTGTGTGTTACTGTGTCAGTAAAGTTACACTGTGTGTTTGTGTTGTGTGTTACTGTGTCAGTAAAGTTACACTGTGTGTTTGTGTTGTGTGTTACTGTGTCAGTAAAGTTACACTGTGTGTTTGTGTTGTGTGTTACTGTGTCAGTAAAGTTACACTGTGTGTTTGTGTTGTGTGTTACTGTGTCAGTAAAGTTACACTGTGTGTTTGTGTTGTGTGTTACTGTGTCAGTAAAGTTACACTGTGTGTTTGTGTTGTGTGTTACTGTGTCAGTAAAGTTACACTGTGTGTTTGTGTTGTTACTGTGTCAGTAAAGTTACACTGTGTGTTTGTGCTGTGTGTTACTGTGTCAGTAAAGTTACACTGTGTGTTTGTGTTGTGTGTTACTGTGTCAGTAAAGTTACACTGTGTGTTTGTGTTGTGTGTTACTGTGTCAGTAAAGTTACACTGTGTGTTTGTGTTATGTGTTACTGTGTCAGTAAAGTTACACTGTGTGTTTGTGTTGTGTGTTACTGTGTCAGTAAAGTTACACTGTGTGTTTGTGTTGTGTGTTACTGTGTCAGTAAAGTTACACTGTGTGTTTGTGCTGTGTGTTACTGTGTCAGTAAAGTTACACTGTGTGTTTGTGTTGTGTGTTACTGTGTCAGTAAAGTTACACTGTGTGTTTGTGTTGTGTGTTACTGTGTCAGTAAAGTTACACTGTGTGTTTGTGTTATGTGTTACTGTGTCAGTAAAGTTACACTGTGTGTTTGTGTTGTGTGTTACTGTGTCAGTAAAGTTACACTGTGTGTTTGTTTTGTGTGTTACTGTGTCAGTAAAGTTACACTGTGTGTTTGTTTTGTGTGTTACTGTGTCAGTAAAGTTACACTGTGTGTTTGTGCTGTGTGTTACTGTGTCAGTAAAGTTACACTGTGTGTTTGTGTTGTGTGTTACTGTGTCAGTAAAGTTACACTGTGTGTTTGTGTTGTGTGTTACTGTGTCAGTAAAGTTACACTGTGTGTTTGTGCTGTGTGTTACTGTGTCAGTAAAGTTACACTGTGTGTTTGTGTTGTGTGTTACTGTGTCAGTAAAATTACACTGTGTGTTTGTGTTGTTACTGTGTCAGTAAAGTTACACTGTGTGTTTGTGTTGTGTGTTACTGTGTCAGTAAAGTTACACTGTGTGTTTGTGTTGTGTGTTACTGTGTCAGTAAAGTTACTCTGTGTGTTTGTGTTGTGTGTTACTGTGTCAGTAAAGTTACACTGTGTGTTTGTGCTGTGTGTTACTGTGTCAGTAAAGTTACACTGTGTGTTTGTGTTGTGTGTTACTGTGTCAGTAAAGTTACACTGTGTGTTTGTGTTGTGTGTTACTGTGTCAGTAAAGTTACACTGTGTGTTTGTGTTGTTACTGTGTCAGTAAAGTTACACTGTGTGTTTGTGTTGTGTGTTACTGTGTCAGTAAAGTTACACTGTGTGTTTGTGTTGTTACTGTGTCAGTAAAGTTACACTGTGTGTTTGTGCTGTGTGTTACTGTGTCAGTAAAGTTACACTGTGTGTTTGTGTTGTTACTGTGTCAGTAAAGTTACACTGTGTGTTTGTGTTGTTACTGTGTCAGTAAAGTTACACTGTGTGTTTGTTGTGTGTTACTGTGTCAGTAAAGTTACACTGTGTGTTTGTGTTGTGTGTTACTGTGTCAGTAAAGTTGCACTGTGTGTTTGTGTTGTGTGTTACTGTGTCAGTAAAGTTACACTGTGTGTTTGTGTTGTGTTGTTACTGTGTCAGTAAAGTTACACTGTGTGTTTGTGTTGTGTGTTACTGTGTCAGTAAAGTTACACTGTGTGTTTGTGTTGTTACTGTGTCAGTAAAGTTACACTGTGTGTTTGTGTTGTGTGTTACTGTGTCAGTAAAGTTACACTGTGTGTTTGTGTTGTGTGTTACCGCTGGTGTATAACTGGCCAGTGATTTCAGGTCGTTAATGTTGGAGCTAACAAGTCGTTTGGTGCTGTTGATCTGGGACGTGATGTTGTGGCTTGCAGCGTAGGCGACCAGGACTCCCACTCTGGAATATACACAATGTGTAATTAACACTGTGTTACTTTTCATATTTAATTAACACATTTGTGACATAATGATCATACACACTCTATACTATTCTTTCAATATTCTCAGTATCACCATGAATTAAGACTCCTATCATCTACCACTATGTAGGTAACAGATGAGCTACACACACACACACATATGCACACATACACATGCACGCACACATGTGCACACACACACAAACACACTTTATACAGTGTATATACAGTAAACAGTAACATACACAGTAACTGTATATCTGTAATGTAAACCTGTGTGCTAGCTCTTACTGCTGAAATTGTACACATGTAGTGGAACAAAGGGTCATCCAATAGCAACCACTAACCACACAGGGGCAGTAACTCTTTATGCCAGTACACACACACACACACACACACACACACACACAGGCACCTCTTATTGACAAAGGTTTACAATACAGAACTCACTTCTCTTATCAAGGTTCAAACACATTCACCAAAGTTTGCCTCCAAAAGCAACTTCAGCAAATTACAGAACACAAAGTTTGAACAGATGAACATCATTTATTAAGAATTAAATACTTGGATCATTGATACCTTCACAAACCAGCAGAGGGCACCCTTGTGTATTTTAGCTACATTCTCCTCTAGTTGTGTTTGATTTCCTCTGTTCATTACACTCACCTCTTCTAATAGTTTACTTTGCTCTTTATCGCCTCCTGCTGACAAGTGAAGGCAATTTAAAGTGCTTTTGAAGGTGCTTATAGATATGAACTAAAGTGTACTCTTAAAAAAATGTAATTGAATTGCAAGGTATTTAATGTTATTTTAACACATTTTATACATTTTTAAATATGAAAGATCATGAATATGAATCATAGATTTCACCAGAAGCATCCAGACACTGAAAGTACAGTAAATAACTGAAAAATGGTCTGAAATTTGAGTTACTCTTTCTGTACACACACACACACACACACACACACACATACACACACAATGCAGACAGGGCTCACGCTTGTCTTCCCTTCACAAACGCTCATTGTAGTGTGAAGGCTGCTGTCTGCACAGGAAAGAAAAGTGGAGAATTTCTCTAAGGACAAAATAAGGGCTATCGATGTCACATAACTGTTACACACACACACACACACACACGAAGAACAAGAAACTCAAACTCATTCTGTGTGTGTGTGTGTGTGTGTGTGTGTGTGTGTGTGTGTGTGTGTGTGAGATTCTAAACCATTGCAGGTTTACTCTTGAACGAAGCCTTTTATTAACAAAGTTGTATTTAAGTTGCACTTCCTCTCTCTCTCTCTCTCTCTCTCT
Organism: Tachysurus vachellii; assembly: GCF_030014155.1. NCBI lineage: Eukaryota > Metazoa > Chordata > Actinopteri > Siluriformes > Bagridae > Tachysurus > Tachysurus vachellii. The sequence continues at coordinate 35,928,484 of NC_083461.1, read as the reverse complement.
CTCTCTCTCTCTCTCTCTCTCTCTCTCTCTCTCTCTCTCTCTCTCTCTCTCTCTCTCCTCTGTCTGTCTTTCTCTCTCTCTCTCACACACACACACACACACACACATACACACACATACACACACACACACTCATAATGCATAAATCCTGCACTTAGATGTCAGGTAGAAATGGAGAGAGACATGAACCAGTGGAGGATCCATGGAATTCAGTTAATTTCCAGGGAAGAATTAGTATCTCTCTCTCTCTCTCTCTCTCTCTCTCTCTCTCTCTCTCACACACACACACACACACACACACACAGCCATGAGCATAATGTCTGATACACATGTTTGAGTGACAGCTTTGAAATAATAAACAATATAAAACTACCAAACTAAAAACTTTTTTCTCAAAACAGCATAAACTGCATTTGATCCACGACTACACATTTTTATTTTAACGCAATTGGCATTAGCAAATGGAAACAAAAATTATGGATAAAATTTCAGCATAAAATATAAACATAATCTTTCTTAACTTTTAACTTCAAGTAACATTTAGTTCAATTATTTCATTTAGTTCAATTAGTAACTCATAAAATATTGCGATTGCGAATTGGATAGAAACAAACAGAAATACTTCTGGAAACTTGATTGTTTCAATGATGGCAGTTTGAATTCAAACATTGTTCCAAACCTTCTGTCTTACTAGTTCAGAGCCTTAAACTTATCCTCCTGATCAACATCGTAGGAAATGTAACTACAGTTTAAAAATTCTGAAAGTTATGAAAGTGCACAATGTTTGCGTGTGTGTCTGTGTTTATGTGTGTGTATGTGCATGTGTGTGTGTATGGGCGTGTGTGTATGTGCATGTGTGTGTATGTGTGTGTATGTGTATGTACATGTGTGTGTGTGTATGTGTGCATGTGTATGGGTATGGGCGTGTGTGTATGTGTATGTGTATGGGTATGTGTGTGTGTGTATGTGCATGTGTGTGTATGTGCGTGTGTGTGTATGAGTGTGTGCATGTGTATGGGTATGTGCATGTGTGTGTGTATGTGCGTGTATGTGCGTGTGTGTATGTGCGAGTGTGTGTATGTGCATGTGTATTTATGTGCGTGTGTGTATGTATGTATGTGTGTGTATGTGTATGTACATGTGTGTGTGTGTATGTGTGCATGTGTATGGGTATGGGCGTGTGTGTATGTGCATGTGTGTGGGTATGTGCGTTTGTGTATGTGAATGTGTGTGTACGTGCGTGTGTGTGTGTATGAGTGTGTGCATGTGTGTGCATGTGTGTGTATGTGTATGGGTATGTGCGTGTGTGTATGTGCATGTGTGTGTATGTGCGTGTGTGTGTATGAGTGTGTGCATGTGTATGCGTATGTGCATGTGTGTGTATGTGCGAGTGTGTGTATGTGCATGTGTATTTATGTGCGTGTGTATGTGCATGTGTATTTATGTGCGTGTGTGTGTATGTGTGTGTGCATGTGTGTGTGTATGTGTATGGGTATGTGCGTGTGTGTGCATGTGTGTGTATGTGTATGGGTATGTGCGTGTGAATGTGTGCATGTGTATGGGTATGTGCATGTGTGTGTATGTGCTTGTACTGTATGTGTGTGTGTATGTGTGTGTGTGTATGTGCATGTGTATTTATGTGTGTGTGTGTGTATGTGTGTGTGTTTATGTGCGTGTGTGTGTGTGTCTTTACATTAGTTATATGCAGAAAAGCATCTCAGACTGTTGTGGCATTGTAAACACATTTGAGCTGTAGTTTGCATACATACGCCATGACCAGTGACGAGGTGATGAGAGAGAAGGTATAGAAGCCACGCTGACACTCAGCATTTTTGCGGTGCCTTTGGTGCATCTCGCCTCCGCAGTTCTCACAGCACCGACACAGGCAGAAAAACAAACCCACCAGCGGCATCAGCAGCACGAACACGACACCCAACACAGCCAGCACGATGAAGCCGAGCTCATAATAAATGGCCTTCGGAAAGGAGAGTGAGAAAAAAACATGAAAAATATGAGTCATGGTTTATTTCATCTGTTATGAAAACCTGACGTGGCTCGTTACAAAAAACACGTTTCCATCATTCTGTATGTGAGTCATGGTGAAGCCACGTGAACTGAGTCACAATCAGTGGGTCGTTGTGCAGCCATGGAATTCTGGCTCGCCTGACGATGTAGCTAAAGGCAAACAAGTGCGTGTGAATCAGGAAAATTTTAGTGTGTTGTTTTATTAGTCTAAAGCCTTTCAGACGGCTACTAATCGACCATTGGGCCATGAACATTCTTCAAGAAGTCTCAGGGTCTTAACACAAAAAAAAGTATGCTTGAGCTGGTCCATGGAGCTCAGCAGAACCTTTAGTACTGTTTTAAAGCGACTATCTTCCCTTCATAGAAACATCCAGCCTGTCTCTCATCCTTAAGTCTGCACCCAATCTCGTCACTCTTCACCCACATCATGTATGGATTCCTTTTTATTTTTATGCTTAATCCACACTGTTTGTCCTCTGAAATCTTGCACGTCGCTCTACATGGATAAACAGTTTGTTTTCATTCAACAGTCGACAAAGTGCACATGCGCATCGATGACGTATTTTATGTCAGCCTCTTTGCTATCTACATTTACATATTTACATTTACAGCATTTAGCAGACACTCTTATCCAGAGTGACTTACATTTTCTTATTTCAGTTTATACACCAGAGCAATTGAGGGTTAAGGGCCTTGCTCAGGGGCCCTGCAGTGGCAACTTGGTAGACCTGGGATTCGAAGCAATGACCTTCCGTTTAGTAGTCGAACACCTTAACCACTGAGCTACCACATCCCACGCTATCTAGATGCTATTTAGAACTGGTTCAAACCAGATGTCAGTCATAGTTTCTGATCCATCGTGCTCAGAACATCCATCCAGTTGCTTTCTTTCTATCTAGATAAATCACTCCTGTCCATAATCGGTAGCATCACACAAAGAGTGAAATATATAAATGAGTTCTTTGTTACTCTGTCTGCTTACAGTGCATGATCTGTTTATGTGTGTGGATTTCATTCTGTTTTTGGGTTTTGGGTTCATTAAACCATCCAGTTCACCGTCATCCCCTGAGAAAGTGGGTGGAGTCACATAAAGACCACACCCACTATATAGAAACGTTTCTTTGCGGTTGTGATTTTCTTTAATGGGACGGAGCCAACAAAATGTAATTTAATTTAACCTGACCAGGCTATAAGGAGGCCAAGTTATTTTTACTAATTAATCAATTAATTATTGTTGTTTTTTTTGTTTTTGTTTAATTTCTCACCCATGAGTAAACAGTGGAAAAATTAACAAAATAATATGACAAGATATATGAGTAAATAAAGGTAATGACAAGAGGAAATGTCCAAATGTTTTTTTTTTTGTTTTTTTTTCCACAGTTACGATAAAAATGTACGATAAAAATGGGATGATGTTACCTGAAGCGTTAGGACGATGTTCTCAGGCTGTTGTTCCACAAATTTGAAGATGCAGCATCAAACAAAATTAAAATTAAAGTGAGATTCAGACCGTAAGAAAGCAGTATAAATAATATATAACTGCACGCATCCGTACAAAGACACACACCTTCTGGAGCTCCTCTGGTTTGAGTCCTTTCCTGTTTTGTTGCAAAATCTTGACAATAAGGTCTGTAACAAAAAAAAGATTAATGATATTTTAAAACCGTTTCTGTCATTCACATCAATGTATGTGCAAATAATTATGTTTGAAATATAAAGAAAATCCTCTACAGTGCTGAAAAAACAGCATTCGTGCCTGCCCTAGGACTCCGTAACTACACTTCACCTTGGGAAAGAACCTAAATCTATAATCTACTCAATACAAAATCGAATTATTTTTATTAATATGTGTATACATTTCTCCCCGTGCTTCGGGGGTTTCCTCCGGGTACTCCGGTTTCCTCCCCGGTACAAAGACATGCATGGTAGGTTGATTGGCATCTCTGGAAAATTGTCCGTAGTGTGTGATTGCGTGAGTGAATGAGAGTGTGTGTGTGTGCCCTGCGATGGGTTGGCACTCCGTCCAGGGTGTATCCTGCCTTGATGCCCGATGACGCCTGAGATGGGCACAGGCTCCCTGTGACCCGAGGTAGTTCGGATAAGCGGTAGAAGATGAATTAATGAATGTATACATTTAACATCTTATGCCTGAAACTTACTCTATTTGAGGTTTCAAGGTGTGAGGCTCTGCAGCGTTGGTCTCTGTGAGCGTCAGACTCACTTGTTTCTGTTGAACCCTTCTGTGCTCATCTAACATAATCATAATGCAAATAAAAGCATCATTTTTGTAGTTGTTTTTCAGCAATCTATAAGTACCCAATATATATTTAGTCCACAGTATATCCATTGAAATTAATGGCTCTGGGCAGCTGAGCAACAATATCTGCTCAAAACTAGAATCTAGTGATGTATGGTTTTATATACTGTATACACACATTCACACATACAAACATACACACACACACACACACATATATATATATACACACACAAACATATGGATAGATAGATAGATAGATAGATAGATAGATAGATAGATAGATAGATAGATAGATAGATAGATAGATAGATAGATAGATAGATAGATAGATAGAAATGATAAGGTTCCCTATGCTGAAGCGTGTGTGAGTGTGTAGCTAACGCAAGGCTGCTTTAACTGGGTGTACTGTATGCACATGTGTGTGAGAGAATAGATTCCAGAACAACAACAACAACAAAAAGAATATTTCTCTTTCATTTAAAATGCAGAAATGGTCTGAACTTATGAACTTACAACAAGGGAACAATAAGGGGGAATCTTTTGATTCTGGTCACTCACTGATTTGTTCAAATTCACTCACTGATTCAGTCAGCTTCATTCACTGATTTGTTCAAATTTATTCATTGATTTGTTTAGATTCATTCACTGATTCATTCAGATTAAATAAACGAATCTTTTTTGGTGAATGGAATGAAAAGATTCACTGTCACTGGGACAAATCCAAATGATCACCTCTAGAAACACACACACACACACACACACTCACACGCACACGCACACACACACACACATGCACACACATACACACACACACACACACACACACACACACATGCACACACACATACACACACACACACACACACACACACACAAACACAATTTGCATTTGCACCTCAAGAACCCAACAGAAATCATATCTAGGCAGATGTGTATGTAGATGAGTTGAAGGCTCTCTGCCAGGTGTGTGGACTTTTTTCCTACTCTGCATTATAGCACATGTTGTTTTTGTAATTACATGCTAAGAGATGTCCAGAAAAAACTTAGGAAAATTAGGAAAATTTCCTAAATTAGGAAAATTCTAATTCAAATTTAAATGTGTTTGTCACATCAATCACCATATAAATAATAATATAATAAACATATAGAAATATATATAAATAAAAATATAATAATAAATTAAGAATAGCAATAGTTACAATTGAATAAAATAAAATAAAAAAATATATAAAATTCAAATAAATAAATTAAAAATATATATATTAAATTGTTACAGTATAATTAAACATAGAACATAATAATACAAACAATATTTGCATTATTCATGCAAATATGAATTTACTGATTTAAGATAAAAGAAATGATTTTGGAAGATGAAGTGATGATAATTGTATGTTAATAACTGGCTAAATATATTTATTTTATATAATTTATTTACAATACATAAGGATTTAGCAATGAAAATCATCCCTATATAGTGAAGGTAAAGACAAATTTACACAGTTCCTACCTAGAGTGTGTTAGTGTGTTAGCTATAGTGTTGTTGTGCTGTCAAAAAAGCTTGCTTCATATATATATATATATATATATATATATATATATATATATATATATATATATATATATATATATATATATATATATATATGTATATATAATAAACAACTGCTATGAATGTAGGTGTGTGTTTGTGTGTACAGTTTTAGTTGTAATTGTGAGCCATGTTTATCATATAGGACATGATTACACAAGTGTGGGTGCGAATGTGTGTGCGTGTGAGTCACACTTTATTTTAAACACATAATCAGTATCATGACCTACATACAAAGTCACAACATAATTAACAAGCTGCTTATGCACTAATCTGCATTTACTGCATGTCTATAAACACATTAACTCCTTTTCATTGGGTGTGAGTGTGTTAGGTTCAGGAGCCGACGCAGTGGCAAAAATGTGCTTGTATTAAACATAGAGCAATATACTGTATCTGGATTACAGGTTGAATCCATCAGTAACACCAAAAGGCTTGGTGTATCAGGAGAAAGGTTCAGTACAGTTTCTGTTCATTGCAATCTGCTTAGAACAAGTCAGGAATCTGACCATGTTTCTAGGCCACATTGCATTATGGGAGGTTATAAATTCCACCATAGACATGAGAGGATGAAAATGCCTCACTGACATCTAAAGAATTTTTACCTTCTTTACCGATTTAAACAATAGGCATGATCCAAATAAAATGATTAGAAATAATGTTGGTCTAGGGTTTGAGCCTCAGGTTTAGCTCTACATCTAAACCTTTCTGACATCTAAACCTTTATGGCATTTGGCAGACACTCTATTAAAGCGACTTACATTTATTTAAGTTATACAACTGTTAATGGCCTTGATTGATGGCCCAAGCAGTAGTAATTTGGCAGTGGTGAGATTAGAACCCACGACCTTCTGATCAGTGGTTAAAAAAAATTATTTTAATTAATTAATAAATTTACCACCATAGAGACCGTATTTAATGTTATCATTATTAGATCTAAAATCATAGACATTTTTAAGAAAAATGTATTCAAACTAAAATTTTTGCTTGTTTTAGACAAGAACAGGACAAACAAATGAGCAAAATGGTGGAGTTATACCAGGAAATTACACCAAGACCTGCACAGAGCCAAACGTCTTCTTCTTCTGCTAAAGGCTCTGTTTTTCTGGCCATAAATAAAATTTGCTAGATAATTGTGTTGTTGTAGGCTTAAAAGATATAGGCTTAAATGACTGGCCTCCTAGTGCATTCTGTCTCTGTTTCCCTGAACACTACACAGTAATTAGATGTCCTGCTTGGTTTATCTTTGGCTTGAACACTAATTACAAGCGGTACAAATAAGGTTCAGTGGTTGTTATGGTTCAGCCATATGGTTCATGGGTAGGGAAAATAACCCACACATACCATCACATTCACACCACTGGGGAAGCAATGTTAACCTTACTGAATCTGTAATATATATATATATATATATATATATATATATATATATATATATATATATATATATATATATATATATAACTCATTCATTCATCTTCTACCGCTTATCCGAACTACCTCGGGTCACGGGGAGCCTGTGCCTATCTCAGGCATCATCGGGCATCAAGGCAGGATACGCCCTGGACAGAGTGCCAACCCATCACAGGGCACACACACACTCATTCATTCACTCACACAATCACACACTAGGGACAATTTTCCAGAGATGCCAATCAACCTACCATGCATGTCTTTGGACCGGGGGAGGAAACCGGAGTACCCGGAGGAAACCCCCGAGGCACGGGGAGAACACGCAAACTCCACACACACAAGGTGGAGGCGGGAATCAAACCCCGACCCTGGAGGTGTGAGGCGAACGTGCTAACCACTAAGCTACTGTGCCCCCCTATATATATTTATATATTTATATAGTAGATACAGTAGATACCCTGGTAGCAGCAACAGGACATAATTCCTAGAGCAACAATACCTTGAGACCTCAATGCTTATGCCAAGGAGTCCTAATATGGCATGCAATGATAAGGACTGAGCGTCCTGGGCATTCTGCCTGTCTATAACTCATTGTGATGTTGTCCACCACTGAGTGGGGCAGTTTCTGCTTAAACAAGGGGAAAGGTGGATGTGCGTATTCAATTAAATTCAAATTCAATTTATTTGTATAGCTCTTTAAACAATGGACACTGTCTCAATGCAGCCTTACAGAAGTATAGAAACATAGAATGTAAATAATATAAGTTCATCATTTATCCCTAATGAGCAAGCCTGAGGCAATGATGGCATGGAAAAACTCCCTGAGATGCAATAAGAAGAAGGGAGCCCATTCACATTTGGGTGACATTAATGTCCTTTCTACAACTGCGTATAGTCAAGTGGAAATAGTCATATCGATCTTCGGTGAGGTCTTTGGTACCATATAGGTACAAAATAGTATGATAGACTGCAAACCAGACACATAAAGAAATGCTCTGCTGCTTTGCGTTCTAGAAACTCTACAGTTAGCAATACGCTGGATCTTTTTGGAAGTGGTAGCTCACTGATTAAAGTGTTGGACTACTGATTGGAAGGTTGTGAGTTCAAATCCCAGGAGTACCTTAGCTAGGTTCTTAGCTTCTCAGTTGTGTAAGTGAGATGAATATAAATTGCTGTGTATCTGTCCATCTGCCAAATGCTGTAAATTTAAATCTAGTGATCAGGTGCACACCATTTGCAGAACAGCTTATATCTAAGGGTATAAAAAGGCAATGTACTATGTACAGCAGATCTGATAAAGGAGGAAGCCACCAGGATTTTCCTATCACTAGCAAAAGCAGTATTGGGTAACAAATTCTTGTCCCGGTAGGCTGTTTGGCTCCACCAGGGAGTACCACAATCAGCAATGTGCTGACCTGGTATTGGCAAAGAAATCCACTGACACCTCGCCAAGTTTTTCCGGGATCTAGGACACCTTTTCTGGTTGCGGACGCCACTCTCCTTCTTGTCTGCTGCACACATTCCATCTGGTTGTTGTGTTCAAATCACAAACTGGGAAAGAAGCCATGTAGTGACTGTCCCTCTCTGATCCGCTCCCAAATGGACACATTTAGAAATGCTTCTTTAGTAAGATATAGCCTGAACACCTCTTACTGGAAAAAGGATGCATCTGTTTGTGGAATTTAGGGTCTTACCATAAACTGATAACCCACTTCAGAGTGTTTACAGTTTCAATCCCATCGTAGTGTGCATACCATGACTAATTTAGACCTAGTTTTTACCTGTGAGCATACAGAGGCTGGCCTAATGATTGCTGAAGCCAGAGCTGAGATTGGTAGAAGTTCAAATACTTGGCCATTAACAGTCTTAAAGAATCCCTCTGTAAACGTATGACGCTGTAAACATACCATCCTACTGCTCCTCCAGTTAAAATGGCAATGGTGATTAACCCTTTATAAAGTGAAATCTATTCAAGGACATTAGACAATACTAGATGGAGGGAAAATTATCTCCAGACCAAAACCGAGAATCCCAAAGAATGATACGAAGACAAGAAGGTACACTCATGGAGCGGCATATGGTTAATCCTCTTTAAGGGGCCTTCCTATTGGGTATTTATGTGATCCCTTTTAATTATTACCTTTTGAACCCCCTATATCTTTCTACCCCTTACTTCCATCATCAGAAGATATGGGGTTAAAATACAGTATACAGTGTAGAGGAACAGAGCTAGTACCCCTTAGAATTTAGGTACATACCTCAGGTACGTTACACTAGCTTAATAAAGTTATAAGTGGAGCGCACAAAAAATGATAACAATCAATAAAACTGAAATGAAATGACTGAGTTTCACTATTTTTTAATTAAATGTGTGTGTGCAATGAAATTCTCACTCACTCACTCATTTTCTGTGTCTATCTCAGGCGTCATCAGGCATCTAAGCAGGATACACCCTGGATGGAGTGCCAACCCATCGCAGGGCACACACACACACACTCTCATTCACTCACGTAATCACACACTACGGACAATTTTCCAGAGATGCCAATCAACCTACCATGCATGTCTTTGGACCGGGGGAGGAAACCGGAGTACCCGGAGGAAACCCCCGAGGCACGGGGAGAACATGCAAACTCCACACACACAAGGTGGAGGCGGGAATCGAACCCCCAACCCTGGAGGTGTGAGGCAAACGTGCTAACCACTAAGCCACCGTGCCCCCAATTAAACCACAAATTAAACCACATAGCGTAATCCGCGTATATAATTGCAGAAACTAATCAGCAATTATATAATTTGAAGCCGATCAATCGAGGTTTGTAGTAGCATATAGTCTTTAGCCTAGTGTGTAGTCTCCTTACACGTAAATTTCAACAAACTAGTACAAGCTTTTCCCAGCAAACAGCATTTTAAAAAAAAGCCAGTGTAAATGCTCATACAACAGTCTATGAATAAATTGAGTTGTATCTTAAATGGAACTTGTGTGTGAAGCCTGTGTGTTTAAGAGTAAATATAATGACACTTAAATGTAAAATAATATTACATGCTGATATTTACAGGCTGTAGAAGGATTCTACCTTAAACGTTGCAATCTACGCTTCTAAATTTGTCATTATTTTCCCAAAAAATGCTATATTATGGCAACAACATTGGTGAATGCAGATCACATTTACAGATTACATTCTTGGGATAATAATCGCAGTGTAATGTGAGAAGTTTAATGTACATTGCAGGGCCACAGTGTGTATGTTAGAAGTGTATGTTGGAAGCATATGGCAGTCAGATTAACAGATTACGTGGAGAGGCAGGTGACTCAGACAAACAGATCTGCTAATTGATTAGGCAGCAGGGTCTTACCTTTGCAATCCTATTCTCCTCTAAACACACACACACACACACACACACACACACAGTTCCTAATTTAGTTCCTAATTCATCATGCTGAGAAACGAAACAAATTGTTTTTTGTCTGACAATTTTTCAATCTAGATTTTAATGTAGCAGGTCAAATGTTTGCCTAACTAGATTTCAACAAGAAACAAGATTTCATCCACCAAAGTAACCTAAACGTGTACTGAAGCAGCCCATATTACATTTATTTGGCAGTCGCCCTTATCTTATCTTATCTTATCTTATCTTATCTTATCTTATCTTATCTTATCTTATCTTAACTGAACAATTGAGGGCTAAGTGTTATATTGAGTATCTCCACCACCAACCCAGCCCTACTAGTACAAACACTAACCCAGCCTAAACACTAACCCAACCTTACTAGCCCAAACACTAACCCAGCCCTACTAGTACAAACACTAACACAGCCCTACTAGTACAAACACTAACACAGCCTTACTAGTACAAACACTAACCCAGCCCTACTAATACAAACACTAACCCAGCCCTACTAGTACAAACACTAACCCAGCCCTACTAGTACAAACACTAACCTAGCCCTACTAGTACAAACACTAACCCAGCCCTTCTAGTACAAACACTAACCCAACCTTACTAGTACAAACACTAACACAGTCCTACTAGTACAAACACTAACCCAGCCCTACTAATACAAACACTATCCCAGCCCTACTAGTACAAACACTAACCCAGCCCTACTAATACAAACACTATCCCAGCCCTACTAGTACAAACACTAACCCAGCCGTACTAGTACAAACACTAACCCAGCCCTACTAATACAAACACTAACACAGTCCTACTAGTACAAACACTAACCCAGCCGTACTAGTACAAACACTAACCCAGCCCTATTAGTACAAACACTAACACAGCCTTACTAGCCCAAACACTAACCCAACCTTACTAGTACAAACACTAACACAGCCTTACTAGTCCAAACACTAACCCAGTCCTACTAGTCCAAACATTAATCCCGTCCTACTAGTCCAAACACTAACAAGGTCTTACTAGTCCAAACACAAACCCAGGCCTGCTAGTCTAAACACTAACCATGCCCTACTACTCAAAACACTAACCCAGCCCTATTAGTCCAAAACAGTAAGCCGACCCTACTTGTCCAAACACCAATATAACTATGCCAGGAACCACCACCGACCCAGTCCTGCCAGGTTCCACCACCAAAGAAGCTCTGCTCCTCCAAATGCCAACTCAACCATGCTAGGATCCATAACCAATCCATCCCTGCCAGGCTTCCCCAATATCCCAGCCCTGCCAGGCTCCACAATCAACTCATCCCAAGCTCAGCTGCAGGCATGCTTAGTTTTTATGTATTATGTAGCACTATTGCAACCGAGCAACCGAGCTATCAGAGTTGACAAAGGACTACTGTCTACAGAGGCGGTCTGGTCCTATCCAAAACAGCAATTGTAACTGACAAAACAGTGAGTCAGGCATTAATAGATGCAAAAAAATAAGGCACATTTTTGGCAAAGGCTCTTTTAGAAGAAACAGATGCAAGTGCAATATGTGAAATAAAGTACATAGACCCATGATGCCTAAACTATAGGCTAGAGCTTTGGCTCTGAAGAGTTTGATTAGTCAGAAATACATAAAACTATTTTTTGTCAAATGCCTTGTATTTCATTACTGTTCAGATCAGCTATCGGCTGTTGTTCCTCAGAGGTTATTGATTCTTGATAGGGACTTTGGGATAATCTACAGTTTTTTGTTTCTCCGCTAAAATATTTTTTTGCATTTTTGAAAAAAACAAATAAGTTTTTATTAAAAACACATCTGCCGTATTAATATACGAATTTATGACAAACATTAGTTATGGATTTTGTTTAATAAGAATTTGAATAGTTCAGAAAGCAGCCATGGTATTTAAGTCCATTTAAGCTGCCTTTATCCAGAACTCCAAATTTATTCTAAAATGTGCAGAGTTTATTGAAAAAACATTTCTTATAAAACCAAATCACAACCTAGATAACACTCCTCTGCTCCTCTAATTCTGATGTTGTTGCAGTATCCAGGGCCCAAATGTTCTACTGGCACCTGTGTACTGCTATACTAAGTAGCATATGAAATTGTTATTACAGAGGGTCTGGATCTACATACCTCGGTACTAAACAGTACATCAGGACAGTATACCAGAACACCGTTTACAATATACACACCGTGTAAATATTACACACACCCAACAAACGGCTGTTTATATTGTTTTGGACCAGGTGGTAACTCAGCTAAATAACCAGCTAAATTGTGACAGGTAACCTTAGCCTGATTAGCGAAAGTCAAATGCTCTTAAGCTCTTGCAGAAATAGAAATCCTATGTAATAACTAATATATTATAAATTACCATCAAACAGAAAGATGGCTGCAAAAATCTTGGGGATTGTAGTTTGGTCATTTGAGACAACATGGTTCAGGGTCATTAACATCCAGTAGGCAGAGAGTGAAAAAAACATTCAATTAAATCATCAATTCCATTTATTTGTATAGTGCTTTTAACAATTTTCCCATTATTTCAAAGCAACTTTACAGAAGTATGGAAACAGAAGAGAGAGAAAAAAGGTAATAAATATATAATAATAATAATAATAATAATAATAAGAAGAAGAAGAAGAAGAAGAAGAAGAAGAAGAAGAAGAAGAAGAAGAAGAAGAAGAAGAAGAAATAAGGATAAAAATAAATAAATTAATATATACAAAATAAAGTTTAAAATTTATTTAAAAAATATTAACTTAAAATTTTAAATACTATATATATATATATATATATATATATATATATATATATATATATATATATATATATATATATATATATATATTATCCCTATCCCTAATGAGCAAGCTGGAGGCAGCGGTGGTGAGGAAAAACTCCCTGAGACGATATGAGGAAGAACCCTTGAGAGGAACCAGACTCAGAAGGGAACCTCATCCTCTTTTGTGCAACACTCTACAGTAAATAATGTCAATGTAAATATCCTATATAACAGATGAACATAGATATAATGGGTGAATAATATCACAAAGCTGAGCTGGTTATATGGGTTCAGTGTTTAAGGAAGTTCCTGAGTCCCTTAAACATCAGCTCAGAGTATCAGAGTATCAGCCGAATGAGCAAATGTCCTGAATTGTGATGTTTTACACCACGTATTGTACCATAGACATGTTCTCCATCTCTTTACTCCACTTTTCACATTGTAGACAAGGTGGATGTTGAAATATTTCAAACCGTATTACACACATCTGGATTACACATTGCTTTGTAAGGTGTACAGGTTTCTCAGTTTCACTACTGAGGATGCTAGTGTGTGTGTGTGTGTGTGTGTGTGTGTGTGTTTGATTCAGAGAGACTCACCTGCTGGGAAAGGGTTTGGTTGGATCGTGTACAGAAACGCGTGCACTATGTGAAAGAGCATGTCCACGGCTCCGGGCTCATAGAACGCGTTTGTCTCGTAATCCACCGCAGGGACAAAGCCGAAGTCCAGCGTGTCCCGGTGAGGAGCCGCAGCTTCAGCTCGCGCAGCACCGGGGACAAAACTGCAGCAGCACATCATCATCACCACCATCACCACCATCATCATCATCACCGGCGGCGGTGACACACACAGCATGCTTTTTTTTCTTTTAAATTAATTGTTGTTGTTTTTTTTTATGAAACAAATAATCAAAGTATAACCAGTGGATGTTACAGCAAACAAACACAATGAAATAAAACAAATAAGTAATCCGTTTTTAGAAGTTTAGGTCCGGTGTTGCCAAGTCGGGTCTTTTTGGATCACATCCTGAGTGCACGGTGCACGGTGTTTATTCTGTGCTCGAGACCTCTGTAATGTTGTGTAAAGCGCGTGCACGCCGGTGAGGGACGCTCGTGCATGTGTGTGTGTGCGTTCAGTCTGGGAGCAAGGATGTGAAGAAAATATATGGACTGAACATCCGGTTGTGCATTTCATTTATTATTTGTTTTAATTAGCCCCATAAATGTATAAAACACAGCATTGCTTGATTCTGGTTGGTTAGTGTTGATTTGTTTTACTCAGGGTTCCTCTGCAGTCCAAAGACTTTCATGATAGGATGATTGACATGTCTAAATTGTCTGTAGTGTGTGTAGTATGATGGGTTTTTTTTTAACAGCATACAACCTCAGCCCTAAAATTATAGATCGAGTGTGAATTGTTCGTTCGACAAAATTATTTCAGTGAATTATTATAACGCATTCGAGGTTAAAAAAAAAAAAAAAAAGACCATCTCCAGGGTGAAAATACGGATTAGTACGGTTCCATGAGCTGATTAAATCTTCTCTAAAGACGTTTGCATGGGCCGAACGGATTGCGTTCGGACCGCAGGCCCTGAATTTGACCCATGTGTAATAAACAGCAGTGGAATTTAGCATCTAAATCCTAAGCATGTATGAGACCCACTTTTTATGCTCTACAGAGTCATACCAGCGATTTGAACTGAAACCATGGCAACATGATCCACAGCAACCAAAGAAAAAAAAAAAGAAAAAATCCAAGACTATACAAGAGATACAAAACAAAACATTTATTCACCCGTCACACTTCCAATCTCCTCTACCCTTGTCCTGAATATCTATCTCAAAAATAATGAGACAATCTCACTCTGTTCTTAAGGAAAGACATCATATCACAAAAATCGATGGACGAACCAGACAGAGGATGTGGACAGATTTAACATGCAGATAAAGAAACATCCAGTCAGTTTAAAATCAGACAGCTTAAAAAAAAAAAACATGATTTTGTATTAATGTAAAATTCATCTATAAACTTTATGCTGGTATAAAGACTCCGGAAAAAAAAAAAAAAAAAAATACAAGCAACTGAAGGCTTAGACGTAGAGGTATGTAAGCGACATTTCAGACGTTCGTGTACGCTAAATCAAAGTTCTGTAGGTGGTTTAATTAATTTTCAAATCCAAAAAGATTATTTAAGTCACTGCCAGTGTTCTGGATCCAAGTAAATTGCAACAAACATGAAATCAAATCTAAATCTTCAATCTAAATCAGAGCAACTTTAAACAAATCTGTAAGGCTGGACATTCAGAATCATGGAGAATTAACAGTGAAAAGAAATGGACACTTCAATACACTCAAAGCAATAATCTTAATATTAGAATTCGTTCAAATAAAAGAAAAGAAACGATGCGGACTTTTTCGTCGAACGTTCGGCGAGATGCGATCGATCTCGTCGATCTGATAATTATTCAGTCATCACTGCACTACGAAGCTGTTGAAATATTCAATACAGTATTTATTTATTTATTTTTGTATGGCGATGTAACTACATCCCAAATCATTGTAGATCTAAAATGTAGTGGAGTCTAATGGCAAAACTGTCGTTATGAGCATGATTAAACTATAAATGAATTTAAAAAAAAATCACCGCAAGTCCAGCAATATATGTAGAATTAAAGGTGAATAAAAGCACTGGATTTCAGTAACAGGGATGACGGCGATTGGCGATATGTTGAAGCCTCTATGGTACGACGATGTAACGATAACAATTTGTTTGGCATTTACAGAGAAATATCTATCGAGATATTCAAAGTTTTAAGGGTTTGATACACACAGAAAAAACACAGCAATGAGCTTAATGCACAAAATCTGCACCAAAAATAAATTCTACATCACATCGAATGCTTGAAGAATAAAAGAAAAACTAGGAGGGATCTTTAATCCGGGGGCTCCGATAGAATAAACTTATTATAGACATGGAACTTAATCCTTGTATAATATTAACTGCCGTGTAACTTCCAGGATTTTGTTTATAGTATCTTCATCAGTTTATGATGTGACTGTGTGTGTGTGTGTGTGTGTGTGTGTGTGTATATATAATAAAACCTACATGTGTAGCATCCATGTAGCAAACTAATGTGCAATTCACAAGCGTTGAAGCGTAACATCATGTTCACAAGGTGTCTTAAATGTAGACTGGCAGAAAAATATAAAAATACCTGACTGATAAAATGGTTTGATGTGAATGCATTTAAAATAAAATAAAAAACAAAAAATACACAATAGAGTTTGTGAATTCCTACTCTCGATAAGCTGACGACAGACGACTGTGCTTAATTTCAGTGGTCCAAACTGACAAAGAATGTAATGAAAAACACAAAGAAAGAAATATAAAAATGATAAAGAATGAAAAGGAAAATATTTCAGCTGGTTTTATGGCTCCAGATGTACAGAGCCGAGCCGCTGTACTCACTTTCCTGTTATTGATCAGTAACACTTTACAATAAGGTTCCTGCAGTTGACATTTGATGCATCATTTAACATCAGTAATGAACTTAATCCTTTATACACCACAACGTGAGAGAGGGAAAAAAAAGGTAACTAATATTTGCATGAGCTGATATATTAAATATTTAACCTGCATTAATCAAAAGTCAAAACAGATCAAACTTGCCTTAAGGAACATGATACTATTTTATTTTTGCTCAAGTCTATGGAAATATTTTTTATCCATAAACTTAATAAACTGCTTTGTTAACATTATTAATGGTTGGCTAAAGCTATAATGATTTCCATAATGCTGATGTGACAATGAAGAGAACCTTTAACCTTTACTGCTCACCTGTCATTTCTGCACAAGTATAAATCAATGGATTGAAAATCACCAAAAAAAAAATAAAATAAAAAAATTGAGAAAGAAACATGTGCAAAACTGTAAGAAAATGCAACTCAGCACAAAAAACCTGTCACATATTAAGCCACCATCTTTTTTTTTTTTACCCATGAATGACCTCAAAACGTTGGTCTTTTGTTTAGACATTGACCGAAGTGATCCTTCGTTCTTTCGCCTCTTGGGATGGTGAAGTTTTGAGGTCTGTTCCTGATGCTGTAAATGAGTACATAAGGACCTTTGGGAATGCTGGAATTATCCACGAGTCCAGTCCAGTCCGGTCCGGTCCGGTCCGGTCCAGTGAAGAAGGTAACGATGAGTGTGTTTCAGTTTGAAAAATAAATTAGGTACGCTTCTTAATAAATATCTACCTTCGATCCTTCACGCAGAGGGTCAAAGTTCAAGCCAGCGGACACCTTCCGACTTTTGTCATTCTCTACAGTAGAGTGTGTAGAGCGTCAGTCGATTCGGTTCCCGCAGATGGTGAAACGGTCGATCTCCAGCAGGTCTTTCTTAGGAGCTCTGTGGACCAGTTCTGTCCCGTCCTGCGTGATGATCTTCTCCTCCGATTCGTCTGGCGTCGTGAGGAACTGATCTGACTCACTGGTCGGGAGATTGGGCGCCGGGCTCTCCGTCTGTCTGACGGGTTGATTTATGACTGACGGAGAAGTGCCCTCATCCACCGGCTCGCCTACGGGGAAGAAAGGGAAAAAAAAACGATGCTCATGTCGCTTATAGATTCAATGACTTTTAATTCAGACCTTAATACAGAAATTCACCGCACTCTGTCTCAGCTACCTAAACCCTCAAGATACTTTGCTGTTAGCTGTAATTTATTAATCAAACAGCATGGCACATAAGATTTAAAGGCATGTACTTTCAGTACTTTAATAATTTAACATCATGTTAAATAATTCTTTTGCCATCACCCATTAAGCTTATAATAATCTATCCGTTTTTAAATGACACAGGATCTATGAATATGGATGATTATCCAAATTGAATAATATTCATGTCTAAAAACGACTTGCGTAAAATATTTTTAGTTAATAAAACGGAGAAGGTGTATAAACTGCGTGTGCATTACTTGTCGGCTCTCGTGTGCGTTTTGCGTGATGAGCTCTGCTGGATGCTCGGCTGGGAGCAGCGGAGGGGGGAGACTGGAACAGCTTCTCCTCCATGTTCGCTTCTTTCACGTACACACACGATTTTCCCAGCAACACGATGCTATTCAGCACCTTTAGCGTGATCATTCTGCACAAACGCACATCCTTCCGAATATGAATTCGCAATAAACAACATCTGAAGATGACTACAACGAACTCGTACACAGCGAATACTGACACAGAGACATGAAAAAAAGAAAACTTACCCAAAATAAAAAAGTATCACACACACAAGGGACAGGGCACCGTGGATTTTCACTGAGCTCGTCACCACCCGGATGAGCTTACGAAGAAAAATCGTGCATGAGAAAGAACCGTGTTATTAGTATAAGGAGTCAGAAGTTCTGCACTGCTCATTGTGATCAATGTTTGTGAAACAGTTGGTGAATAAAATGAGTGAAATAGATACTACAGGACATTTTAATTAAACCCTACAAAGCAAATGTAGAATACGTAAGAATACGTTACCAGTAGAGCCAGAGGAAGAGGGATGAAGCCCATTCTTCTTGATACACTGTCACTGTAGTCAGTATAGGCCTAGAAAAGAAAAAAAAAAAGTCAGTTTATCACAAAAACTAAATTACAGTAGTAAGATGCATGCAGAGAAAAGTATAACAGAAAACAGCCCCAAAATCAATCCTTTACATCACGTCATTGCAACGACTTACATTTTTCTGTCTACTGCTGACCAGATCGAAGGCCAAACTCGCTCTGTATTCACCATACACCTGTAAACAGATGTAAAACACACCTGGATAAAATAGTCAGCGTGACCGGAATGAGGACATTTTCACTTTGTGCTCATTAAACTATGGACAAACTATAGACACTTTTATTGTGTGAATAAATACACATTTTGTGGGACCGGTGTTAATACGTGGGCCTTTACAGTACCGTTTTTTTTTACTTCGTTATTATTCAGTATAAAAGTTTCAGAGACATTCCTCCAAACATGAATGTTAAATGTTCACATGGAAATGAACACCAATTTGGTTGTTATTAAAATGTTTGACATTGTTTTTATCATTGTTGCAGGTATCACTATATTGATTTTCTGTTTAATATTTTAACAGAATCTGAATTGATCGAGGAGCTTCATGAGAGAATCTGTGCTCATGTGAGAGCATGATGGGTGTCGGTTTTTGTCGTAGCTCTTGAATCAATCAGTAGCCGAACTGAATTTGATAGAATGATTTGAAGTGTTAATGTCAAGGCACGTTATGTAACCATGCTTTATTTAGATCAGAGCGCACACATACACACTCTTTATACAATCCCTGTATTGATCTGCAATGATTTATGTTTTATTCTTTCTATTTATAAAGGGAGAGATAAAGGGAGAGAGAAAAAATAAACATTATACACATAAAAGAGAGTAAGAGAATAAATAGATGAAGCAATGATTGTGTGTGTGTGAGTGAGAGAGAGAGAGAGAGAGAGAGAGAGAGAGAGAGAGACACTAATCTTCAGACCAAACTAAGCCACTCTAAGAAGGGAACAGATCTCTGGCTCTAATCCCTAACAGTAAGAGCACAGCTCCACCACTTTCCTCTCCTTGCATCTCTTTATTTTGCTGGTCCTGTGCTTTGTTCTGCTTGTTATAAAGAACAAATACGCAGTGAAATGGTTAAAAAAAAATACATAGCATGTTGTGATGTAAAAAGCTGCACAGAACACAGGATAAAATTCTTTAAAAGTCTTCATGCTCATGTTTCACGATCAAGTTAAAAAAGGAGTATTAAGAGATGGAGATTTGTGTCAAAGATGATTTGAGGTTAAGTGAAGAGACTGAGAGCTGTTTAACGTTCCTAACCAAACCCCCTCCTGGGAGACCGGTCTCATTGTTTTTTTTTTTGGATCCTCTTCAGTGTTGTGTTGCTTCCCTTTTCACGTGTACTAAGAGGACGCGCTGCTGATGTTGGCTCAAGCTTGTTTAAATCAGGTCAACTGATAATGTTTACTGTTTAAGTTCTGTTGTATGCGCTGTGGTGGGTAGTAACCCCCAATAATCATGGTCAACTTGCAGAAGGAGGGGGCATGGTAGCTTAGTGGTTAGGACATTCGCCTCACACCTCCAGGGTTGGGGGTTCGATTTCCGCCTCCACCTTGTGTGTGTGGAGTTTGCATGTTCTCCCCGTGCCTCGGGGGTTTCTTCCGGGTACTCAGGTTTCCTCCCCTGGTCCAAAGACATGCATGGTAGGTTGATTGGCATCTCTGGAAAATTGCCCGTAGTGTGTGATTGCGTGAGTGAATGAGAGTGTGTGTGTGTGCCCTGCGATGGGTTGGCACTCCGTCCAAGGTGTATCCTGCCTTGATGCCCGATGACACCTGAGATAGGCACAGGCTCCCTGTGACCCGAGGTAGTTCAGATAAGCGGTAGAAAATGAGTGAGTGAGTGAGAACTTGCAGAACGAGACATCCCTGCCACTGCTCCATCACCAAAAGGCCCTTTGGGGTTAAAACAGCAAAACTTTCTTGAGCAATGGTCAAACCTGCAGCTAGCCTTTAGTCACTGGTGGAGGTGCAACAGTCAGTAATACAGTGAGTAATTAATGTCATTGTTATGTAATGTAACCCACAATGTAATGTAATGTGTTAATTTATTTCTATCACAGAGGTGTTATATCCTCAAATGTGATTTAATAGAATTAACTGAATTTAATCATGGATTTGCTGTTGAAAATTATTCAACACTTTATCAAACATTCAACAAGACGATATTTTAAATCTTTCACATGGTGATGCTTTCTGTATGATGTTTACTTAACATTAACAGAAGGAATCTCCAACCTGATTTAAAATGGTAGTTTTGTTTCATTTCAAATATTTACACTGACAGGTAAATATTACTTATATTGATATTTATTTTATTTAATATTGTGGTGCAGCACCACGGACAGTGGCGCTGACAGCAACTTCAGCACCAAGGTCAGCTCCGCTGGGACTGAGTGCAAGACTGGGCGGAAAAACTGCCACCAAAAAGTAATGGACCAATCAGGAGCGCTGCTGTGGCATTCACCCCCCAGGAGAAGAGCCAGGCTCAGCAGCTAGAGTGAGAGGGTGAACTCACAGATGGAACTAATGTAACGTCTCCTTCTGTTACTTTGTCCAGAGATTCATCTGGATGAACAACGCCCTGATCGCCTGCTGAGCCTGCGCCATGGTCCTGGGAAGACACTCTCACCTCACCGGTCTCAGGACAACCCCGAGACCCCTCAGGCTAGGAGGCCTTTGCGTGCCATTGTGGACCATAACCAAGCAAAACAACTAGCTATTCTTGGCTGCTGTGGAAAAAAAGAAAATCGCTAGCTTTTTGCAGTTATTTTCTTTATGGCCCACTTGGACACCTGGACTATTGGACAGTGGCCTATTTTTATATTTTTCACTGAGTGAAATGTGCACCATTCACTACATACCTTAATATAAGACTGAATGTAAGCCTGAACCTATCCAGTGGATATCTCTCTCATTTACTTTAGAAACATAAAAGTGGCAGCTTTTACCTTTATTTAGATAATTATGTTAATTATCCATAATATATTAAGCATCATGGGCAATTAGACAAAGGAGCTTTTTTGACCTGTGTCTCGCTTTCTGTGCTGCTTACATCTGGAGGTTTTCAACCCAGTTCTTTTACTAAACCACTGAACTTTTAAACAAAAAATCCATGAAATTAATTGCCACACAGTCAATGCTGCATGATCATTCACTACATTATAAAAGGCATGAAACACACACAACCAACCAAACTTCCCTCCTTCCTTCACAAAACCAACCTAACCACAAAGACCCACCCTCACTTACTCGCTCACTCTCCTACACACTCCCACACCTACAGTACATACACCCACCCACACCCAACTAACCAAACCTCCCTCACTCACTCACACTTTCACACACCCACCCACACACCGACCTAAAAACAAGCCATCTGTCCTTTAGTGTTTGTTGTAGAGTCAGCTGCCTCGGTTTGTCTTAAGAATTCCATGTTTCTCTGTTTATTGTTGTGTGTGCGCTAATTTGCTGTAAATATTCACATTCACATGCAACATATTTCCTTCTGCAATTCTACACAAGGTGAGCTAAGCTCTTGCAGGACTGATGAAAACCGAGCAGCGAACTGTGTCAAAGTCAAATAACAAGATCCTGTTCAAAACCTCAGAATCATAGCTGACTCTTCAGCTGACCACCAGTTACACTCACATCTGCCGGGATGTCGTTAAACTTGGTGATGAAGGCGTGTTTCACCACATCCACAGCCATCTCCGACGCAATGACCATACACACGTCGGGAAGCAGCACCCACAGATGATCTACAATCAGCGAGCAAAACCAGTTACTACCATGTCACGGCATTAGAGGTTCTTAACATCATAACATTTTCACTTATACAGTTAAGACAAAAAAAAAAAATGACTACAGTTTTACCAGTCTAGAGAAAGGATGGATATTATTTAGGTGTAGTATGAGTACCTGGGTTCCAAAAGAACTGCTCCATATTTCTAAGACATACAATTAATAAGAGCACATAGTTTGTGAATCTTTCTTTGATATCTGAAATAACGCAAACACAAACAAAATTACATTTTAATACACTGCATTACACGTTTACAGTTCATGACTGTTAGACGAGAGTCGTTAGCAGCCCCCGACCCCCGACAAAAACTAAATAAAAACATAAATAAATCATTAAATGGAAAGAAAATCCAGTTTATATCCGTAGTTGGCTCACTACTTTTTAACACGAACGTTAAATCAGTCAAAGTGTGAACGCACCTTTTTTTCAGATAAAGCTTTGGTAGTTATTCCATTCTGACTAGCAACATTGATGCATTACTCACCACTGTTAGACATCTGAAAGAGGTTATTCTTCTCAAACTTCTTAAACACGCTCCCTTTGATCTCAACAAACTGCGGAGACACAAAACGAGACGGATGAAAATATCTGCCACAGGATAAAAGTCTAGTCTGAGAAATATTCTCAGCGGTAAAGCAACCCAAGGTCTATTGCTTTATAGCCAGGATACGTTTTTCCTGGTAGAATATTTTGTAGTGCAAAGGTAACAAACAATAAAGAGAAATTTCGAGGTGATTGCAGAAACGTGTGTACTCACATTGTTGGACATCATTATGGTGAGCAGGGATTTGTTGTGGGAGTTGAATGCCACGTTTAGGGTTGTGGCCTGAACCATGATCAGGATGGCATGAAGAACTGAAGCTCGGGTTAAAGAACACGTAGATATACACGCGTAACCGTTCCTTCCACCTCCCATTTATTTAATGTAACTAATGTATTATGCACAGAATTAATTATTATTAATTATATAAGAGGGGGGCAGGGTGGCTTAGTGGTTAGCACGTTCGCCTCACACCTCCAGGGTTGGGGGTTCGATTCCCGCCTCCACCTTGTGTGTGTGGAGTTTGCATGTTCTCCCCGTGCCTCGGGGGTTTCCTCCGGGTACTCCGGTTTCCTCCCCTGGTCCAAAGACATGCATGGTAGGTTGATTGGCATCTCTGGAAAATTGTCCGTAGTGTGTGATTGCATGAGTGAATGAGTGTGTGTGTGCCCTGCGATGGGTTGGCACTCCGTCCAGGGTGTATCCTGCCTTGATGCCCGATGACGCCTGAGATAGGCACAGGCTCCCCGTGACCCGAGGTAGTTCGGATAAGCGGTAGAAGATGAATGAATGAGTTATATAAGATTAATCTATTAGATTAATCTATCAGATAAATTCTATAATTAATTATATAAGATGGCTGGATTGGCTGCATGATTGTGGTTCACTTTAGACTTAAATGGAAAAACCATTAAAAAAAACAGAAAAAAAAATAATTACATAAATAATTTTATGGTACAGGTTCTAGAGGGTGCAATGTACAAAGGATACAGACGTAAAGAACAGCCATGAAGAAGTGTGGTATTACACCTATGTGAGCTCTCTTTCTCTCTTTGGGCTCTGTAGCTGTCCAGTAGAGAGCGTCCAGAATGTCCTGGCCAAAGGACGAAAACAATCGGTCTGCCACCTGAAAAACACGCAGACAGAACGAGAACTCAGTAAAAAAAACTGTAAAAAAAAAAAAGTGTTGAAAATGTTATTAAAATGTGATATTAGATTCTAAGAAATTAGATTCAAGAACAGCTTTGTATCTGTATCTCCAACTGGCAAAGATGCTGTGCCACATATCACACACACGCACACGCTCGAGCACACACACGCACGCACACTGCTGCGAGTGAACTGTTGTCATATTTACTCATATGAGAAAGTTACATTTTAAAAGGATTAAACAACTGAAGGCTAAATCTATAAAATGGGATGAAACAAAAATACATTTTGGAATTTAAATGGATGAGTGAACAAATGCTGAAAAATACGATATTAAAAGCTATGATCAATTAAATGAGTATAATTAAATAAAAGGGCAATCATTACTTTTTAGTACTTACAAAATATATATAATTTATTTATTTTCACCTTTGGTACTGATTGCATGGGCATTTAAGTGAGATTTCTCCTTAAATCGCAATATGCTGATCAACCATTTCTATAATTAATTTATCTATATCTAATATACATATAATATAACAGGGCAGAGCCCAGAGAATGAACTTTCAGATGAACTCTCCCTTAAGCATTTAGTAATAGGGTGGATGAGTGAGTCAGATACAGGCTGAGATATTCAGCACAAACCCTGGCTAGTTAACCCTTTATTATGCTGAAATATAATAAGATTTAAGAAATAACTGAGTACAATGTCCCTCTGTTGCATACTAATCTTCCCAAGCACCAAGTGACGAGTGTGTTACAGGATGATCTGCGAGTGGTGCTTGTTACCTCCAGCATGTTGTATATGATGTAGAGTTTGATGACTGACTGCCCCCTGATCAGATGGTACATCATGGAGTAGTCCACGTAGTGCATCATGGAGTAACACAGCACCATGATAAAGCCTTTCAGCACATCACACACCTGAGCAGGCTGAAGGAGACGTGAGCCACTACACGTTCACACACACACACACACACAGAAAAACACACCACTATATACTTTAGGCGTTACTGAACTTTTGTATATTTCCAGCATCACACCTTCACACCTACAGAAAGCAAGAAATCAGGCATTAAATTATGTTTTGCACCATCCAGCACACACAACCTGTTAGTTATACAAGGCAGTTAGGGCAGACTAACAGACTAAACTGGACATGCAGCATGCAGAGGTATTGCTGCTTAGGGCTAAGCTATCTATAATATCTATAATGAACTCAGATGATGAGCTAATTTATGAGTTGCTCAGGAGCTCCTGGGTGCTCAACACAAATTGACTGTATTCGACTGACGTGTTTAGAATCATTTATAATCCCACTCTCTGGTCTCACCCAAATGAGGATGGGTTCCTTTTTGAGTCTGGTTCTTCTCAAGGTTTCTTCCTCACACCACCTAAAGCAGCTTTTAATCGCCACGGTCACCTCCGGCTTGCTCATTAGTAATAAATGCAAATACATTTATTGACGTAAACATTTTATGTTCTGTTAAGCTGCTTTGAGACCATGGCCACTGTTAAAAGCGCTATAGAAATAAAATAAAACTGAATTGAACTGAACATGGTAAAGAGATCAAATCAGCTGCAAGCCATTTGTATAAATGTGGCAGAACGCTGCCTCCTGCCGGCTGAACATGAGAATTTGAAATGATTGCATTTTGCAGTTGGACGATTATGTGGCAGATTTTGTGAATGTTAAAAATGTGAAGTCCTGGAGGGGGGAAAAAAAAAAACAGAAAAAAATAAAAAACATGAGCACCAAATCAGACAGCTAAAACAGCTGCAGTGTGCTGGCTTGCCTGCATGCATGCATGTGTGAGTGCGATTGGAGTGTGTGAGTATGTGTGCTGAGTGCGCACAGAAAGATGCTGCATTCATTCCAGCACTCCAGAGTTCCTGCATACCTTCTTTTTCTGCAGTAGGGGCATATACTTGCCCTGCAGGCAGAGAGATAAATAATGAGCAGCTTCTATAACCTTAACAATTTACATGGCTTCAGTGCACTTCAGTGTCTGTCTATTAAAACAACGCCTAAAGCGAAATTATCGCAGTGATATCGTGTTGTGTGAGGATGTACACAAAGGCTAAAGTTACTGTAGGGTCGAAATATCAGGGTACACCGTCGCCTGTGAAAGGATCGGAACGGACGATTCCATTCGTTCTTGCTAGAAAATGAAAACATCTGTTTGAGAGTTTGAAGATGAATATGAGACGATAGAAAATTCTTTTGGGAAAAATTCAGTGTCTTACTATCAAAGAAGCTTTAGTTGAGCATGTTTTATCTCAGTAGCGAGGTCATTGGGGAGTGGTGTGAATTATTTGCCCAGCAGGGGGTTCTAACACCCTTTATGTACACCCTTAACACCCTTCTAACCCTAACCCTTTATGTTTCCCTTCACCCTGCTCACCAGCAGCTACACACAGTCGTGATACTCTACATACAGAAACCTAACAGTGTCCTGACGAATCTTGTAACAGACTTGGTGAAACGAAATATGTCTGAGAAGTCGACTTCGTTGAGGATTTTTCCTTCAGTCTGTGTGTCAGGAGGTGAAACGCTGCTCCATTGGGTAAAGGTCAGGTGATTTACTGAGCCATTCTAAAACCTTCCAATTTCCCCCTGATGAAGTCCTTTATTGTGTTGTCGCTGTGTTTTGGTGCATTGTCTTGCTGCATGATGAAACAAGACAATTATACTAGAAGCATTTCTCTGTAAATTGACAGACAGAATATTTCAGTACACTGAATTTATTTCAGCACGAGTTACATCAATCAATTCGAGGTGAGAATGTTACAGAAGCAGCCGTAAAAGCCTATGTGATGACTCGAACTCCATGACCATGTCCATGTTTGAGTTGTTTCTTTACACTTTGACCTTTTTGTCGCTTTGTTGGTTTCAGAGCTTTTGTGGCTCATCTCTGTATTTCTTTGCTCAGTCCAGTCTGACCATCTACTTCTCACTGCTGATGAGTGCTGTACTTCATCTCGTGGTATATGACTAGACTTCTACTCTCAGTCTTCTTCAAACGATGGTTTGGGATTCCTTCAAACCTGCACTGTGGAGCTCGTTAGTGATGTCACTGACTGTTGTTTCCTGGTTTCTCTTCACAAAAACAACAATAAAAAACCTCTGATTACATAAACGTGTGAGTTCTAACATACAGTGCCACGTTCTAAGTTGTTTAAGATATCCAAGAGGACTGTATATAAAACCTATTTTAAGGTAAATAATATTAATTTTATATATAACAACTCATTTTAAAACACAAACAGCCACATATATGTATTAACATAGCATTTTACTAACTGCTGGTGTCTATCAACTACTTGAGCAAATGCTGTGTAAAAAATGACTTAAATCTCGTACTTAAACTATGAGAAATGTAACCTTTTATTAAAGTAGCAACTTGATGGTAGTCCATGAGGTCTTGCTCCATCCCTTATGCATGGACACTTGGCATGATGGACTTCAGGAAGTACCAGGAGGTTCTGTTTGCTCCAGGCAGAAAGCTATATCGAGGTCATGTGTTGTGAGCTGAAGAGGAATCGTAGAACCTGGAGAGATTTTGCACCAAGGAGCGATCTCAAATTCCTTGTTCTTCAATCTCACTTAGACTCAGCACAAGTACGCTGGCAAAAAGAGGTCCACAAAGTACTAAACGAAGTGGCTTCTGTTTTTTGTTTTCGTATGAAGAAATGAATAAAGGCTGCCCTTTGCTCCTGTTGTCGGTGTGAGATTAAAATAAAATCAAGCACAAACCGGACGAAACTAGTGCCTACCACTTTGTAAACCTGCGTGCATGTTGAATCATCCACGGATCAGATGCGATTGTTCTATGTGAACGCAAACATAGAACTGGTCTATTACTGGTTATTATTATGCAACGATTCCATCGTTGTTTGACACACATTTCTATTCCACATTCCAATTTTTAAACCTCTGAATAAAAATTCATTCAAATCAAGTTCATTTGAATGGAAAAGGCCTTCGTTCGGACCGGCAGCATGCTCAGGTTTCCAAGCGTTCTCTAGTCTGACTTTGTGTCTAATTGAAACAGTTTTTCTTTGCACACACATCACATGGTTAGCGAGACGTCTGCCTAATAGAAAACCCGTCTTTATGAATAAGAATTAAGTGTTTAATCGACTGCTGGCACATTCAACAAATGAACATAGTGGGGTAACTTAAATAGCACACAAAAATGTTCATTTAATCAGTGTGCATCTAATAAGAAATATTACACATTATAAATGCATTATAAAGATATAAGTAACTTGTTAGATGTAAGATATTCCAATAGTGGAGGGAAATTGTTCCCATTACAGTATGATCTGAATATTAAAAGCGGTACAGAACTGTGATCTATAAAAAGTTACACATTTTTGAGGAAGTTCAGGAGGCATTTGATCACTTTTAGGTGTGTGTGTGTGTGTGTGTGTGTGCGTGTGTTACCTGAGTCCGCAGCACGGCAGTGTCAGCAGCCTGATGAGTGCCAGCAGCACTCTGAGGGGTAACAGAGTGAACACGTAGAGAAATGCATCCAGACACAGGAAGAAGCCAAAGATCATCAGCTACAGGATCGATAGAAATACAGTCGTGAGTGATATTTGTCAGAAAATCAGAAAAAAAAGAACTCATTTAATTCCACGGCCAGCATGCATCTCTAGATGGTTCTGGGATGTTATTAAAAATGGTCAAACAAAAGGGTTTTAAACGGTACTTCCCCGTGGTGAACCATGTTAAGTTTTAGCATGTGGTGTGCAGTGTATTATTAGTGTAGTGTCTGTGAGCTGCCTCACCTTCTCCAGTTCTTTGGGGATGCGCAGGCAGGTATAGACTCTCTCTCTCCTTTCGGTGTATTTGGCCTCATTGTGTTCCAGGAAATATCCTCGCGTCAACTCAGCTCTGACAAACCGCAGCAGAGACAGGTCTGTGCTCTCACACACACACACACACATACACACACACACTCTACTCATTATTTTGGACTATTATTAGAACTTTACTATGTGTCTACTGAGGGATAGTCGCAGTGAAGATGAAAAGAATTTGAGCAGAAATTGAGATTAGGGATGTCCCGAACTAGATACTGATGCTGTTTCCATATATCACAGAATTTGATGTTTTCTGACAAAAAAGAAAGCCTATTTACACGTCTCACAAATCGGTGGAGCACTGTTCGCCAGAAAGGTTCACGGGGCAACTGTTAACATCAAGACTACAGATCATCAAAACTGGCACTGGATCTGTCACTACACATTTGATTAATGAAATCCTATTGAAAATAATGATGGCTCTATTAACAGAACTAACATGTAGCTAAATATTTCACACTAGCAGCTATCATAACAGTCATGAAACCTGTTTATATTTATGCAGATTTAAAAACTGGTAGTCTATACTAAACCCCAACTTTACCTAGTGACCACTTTATTTATAATACTACTTGCTCTGCTCGCTTTGCAGAATACACTATAACTGCGCACCCACTGCACTTTCATCAACGCTATATTCATACTCATCTTACTCACATCTGATCTACATATCAGTCGTTGTACTCATGTGCCATGAAAATATGGTTACGGGAACAGAAATCTTCTTGACTTATCGGACCAACGGTTATCAGTTCATGGTGACTTGTTTGTGTATATCAGTGGTCTTCACTATTTTTTTCATGTGAGCCACACTGATAGGACAAAGTCAATAGGAGAGCCACTTTCACCACAAAGTATGCCAAGTTATTCAGTCTTAAATAGCTTATCTGCTTAAATACAATGTACAATATTGCAATACAATAATTACTCGAGTTGCGGATGATGCATGCTCCCCATCAGTTACCTCTTTTGTCACTGTCACATTGCTTTGTTTCTGTTCATTTTGTGTCCGGGATTGTTTGATAAGAAATCGATCCATTTTTTAGTCCGTGTGTACAGTAAACACAAGTTGTTAACTAGCATGAAACACAAACTAGCTTCTGGCAGGCCGCCAAATAAGTGACGAGTCAGTGACGAGTCAAATAATATATATAAATATATATTATTATTTGTAATAGAGCACATTCGTTTTTCTATGCTTCCCTGATTGTTTTTAATGTTATTTAAATGAAAAATAAATTTTAACCACATGATCCTATCATCGTATTATTTACTGCCATGCGAGCCGCATATTAAAGCTTGGCGAGCCGCAGGAGGCTCGCGAGCCGCGCAATGAGTAACACTGGTGTATATAAATGTTCGCTGTTTCACGACGCTCTATTGAAGGTCCACTGATTTATTCCCCTATGAGCCGTAACTCTGGGTATACAGACATGAGGACATGACTGACTAATGACCTCCTACTCCAGACCGTAGCTTAATGACTAAGTAGGAAATTGTGATTGCCATTCAAATGGGTCATGCATACAAGTCTAAGACCTTGATGATAGTCTCAGTTAACAATATTATTCCATTATTCAATGATACGCTCTGGTCACGATTCAACACAGTACATTTCAGCTCACAATACTGCCCTCACGATTCCTGTGATTCTCCGAATCTTAAACAAAACTCGAACGAAAAAAATCGGTGACGGAAAAGACTTGTTTTTGATTTCACGATCATAGATATTGCAAAAACACTGTGCATATTGGGTCTGTCCAACGTTGCTTAATAAATCAAAACCAATTCGTTTAATAAATAAAGTTAATGTTGTACATAAAATGTGAAACACCATGGCTTAAAACTCATTACATAAGTTTATATCTTCTCCAAAAAAAATTTGACTAGATAAACAAAGAAATGCCGAGGGGAGATGATCAAACAAAAGACGACGAACTCCGCAGCAGTGCGTGAGGCATGAAGAGACTGGAGACTAGCTGCTCATATACACAAAGTGACGCACATTGTTTTGTATCATGTCATGATGCGTTGTTATAGTGCTAATAGTTTATGGGTTTGTTACCTCTAGATTGGTTTAAAGTCTAACGACCTAATTAATGTCTCAGATGCTTTGGACTGTTAAAATAAACAATTTGCTTCAATCAAGAAGGGCAGGTTGTTCAGTATCTAGTACACATTGACGATGACCTTGGCTTGGTAGTTAACTAGTTAATTTAGGTGGCTAACAGCTGTGTGTGTTTATCCCTGATATCTACATGCTACTGTAAATAGACTTCAACAAACAGGTAAAAAAAAAAAAAGTTTAACATTAGCAAAATGTCAACATGTGGGATATGTTTAACGTTAATGTTTAACCCTAAAAAGAGCTTTATTAACTAGCTCAAAAAGCAAGTCCAGTGTTAGAACCAGACCCATGTTTTGTCTGCACCTGGAAACAGACTAGAGTTTTGCAGGGTATTCTGGGAAATGTAGTTTTATACAAGTTTTTATAAGAGACAAAAAAAAAAAAGAGAAATTTCTGAGAAATCTTTGAATCTGATTTTTGTTTATTACCTGAACACGTGTGCAGTTACAACAGAGTAAACATTTTCACTACATCATCCATAAAACAGTAAAAACTGCACAAGTAGATTTTTGTTTTCAGAAACCTAGAGCTACTCTTTATATTTTACCAGCTATTTAAAGCCCCATTAGATGCATCCAGATACATTCATACAGTCTGCTGTTGAGTTTCTGAGGGGCTTCACGACCACTTGCTAAGTAACTTCCTTGCTAGCTTGTTACCTGGCTGCAGGTTTGTACCGTAGCTACACAAACAATTAATTACACGTAAAATAACAAGATAGTTTGGAGCTTGTTCTACATATAGTGAGATGTAAGAGCGTGTATAAGAGCAACGTTAACTTCGGGTGCTGTCGACAGAGGCACACAAACACAAACACAAACACAAACACAAACACAAACACAAACACAAACACAGCTGTTAGCCACCGACGCTAACGTTTGACAGTTCGGCTCTTACCCGACACACTGCGCTTATCCCGGCTTTTCGCATTTTTCTCGTAAAACCCCAAAGTTTCCGTCAGCTCAGAAACACCGCTGTTTATTTCTGCCTTCGACGTAGGTCGGAAAGCCAGTTTCTCTTTCTCATTATCTTCATTTTCAGGCTCTTTTTCTTCGCCAAGCCCCGCCGCTACAGAGTCCGCCATCTTGGCTCACTCGCACCGACAGCGGACGTGACGTCGGATGCCAACACGCATGAGCGCTTACGGCTATATAACGTGTCTATAATGATAACTATATAACATGTCTATAATAATAACAACTATATAACATGTCTACAATAATAACTATATAACATGTCTATAATAATAACTATATAACATGTCTATAATAATATCTATATAACATGTCTATAATGATAACTATATAACATGTCTATAATAATAACAACTATATAACATGTCTACAATAATAACTATATAACATGTCTATAATAATAACTATATAACATGTCTATAATAATATCTATATAACATGTCTATAATAATAACTATATAACATGTCTATAATGATAACTATATAACATGTCTATAATAATAACTATATAACATGTCTATAACAACTATAACATGTCTACAATAATAACTATATAACATGTCTATAATAATAACTATATAACATGTCTATAATGATAACTATATAACATGTCTATAATAATAACTATATAACATGTCTATAATGATACCTATATAACATGTCTATAATGATACCTATATAACATGGCTATAATAATAACAACTATATAACATGTCTACAATAATAACTATATAACATGTCTATAATAATAACTATATAACATGTCTATAATAATATCTATATAACATGTCTATAATAATAACTATATAACATGTCTATAATGATAACTATATAACATGTCTATAGTAATAACTATATAACATGTCTATAGTAATAACTATATAACATGTCTATAATGATAACTATATAACATGTCTATAGTAATAACTATATAACATGTCTATAATGATACCTATATAACATGTCTATAATGATACCTATATAACATGGCTATAATAACTATATAACATGTCTATAATAATAACTATATAACATGTCTATAATAATAACTATATAACATGTCTATAATAATAACTATATAACATGTTTATATTAATAACTATATAACATGGCTATAATAATAACTATATACAAGGGCTATAATAACTATATACCATATCTATAATAATAACTATATACCATATCTATAATAATAACTATATAACATGGCTATAATAATAACTATATAACATGGCTATAATAATACCTATATAACATGTCTATAATAATATCTATATAACATGGCTATAATAATAACTATATAACGTCTATAATAATAACTATATACCATGGTTATAATAATAACTATATAACATGTCTATAATAATAACTATATACCATGCCTATATTAATAACTATATAACATGTCTATAATAATATCTATATAACATGGCTATAATAATAACTACATAACATGACTATAATAACTATATACCATGGCTATAATAATATCTATATAACATGGATGTAATAATAACTATATAACATGTCTATACTAATAGTAGATGCCAACTCCATGTGGTCTTGAGGACAACATCCTCTTCATCAATACAACATTTATCAGACTGTATATTTATAATCACACCCTCCAGTGTCACCCATATGAGGATGAGGTTCCCTTTTGAGTCTGGTTCCTCTCAAGGTTTCTTCCTTCCATTCAAGGGAGTTTTTCCTCCCCACAGTCACCTGAGTCACCTCAGACTTGCTCATTGGGGATAAAATACAAACACATTTAAATATATCTAATATTAATCTTGATTTTTTTGTATTATATTAATCTTTATATTATTATTGATATTAAGCTTTTGTTCTTTGTTTATGTTCCGTAAAACTGCTTTGAGACAATGTCAATTGTAAAAAGCACCATACAAATAAATTTGAATGGAATTTAATTAAAATTCAGAGTCACGTGACTGATCATGCAGCGGTGTTTGTAGTTCACATCATTCGATGTACTAATCCTTTGCAGAGGATTCCGGCAAATGGAATTTTTTTGTGTTCAGAGTTAAAGATGACATGACATCCAGTATGTTAGCGGTGAATATTATGTATTGCTCGAGTACAAAAATGAGAATCATAATCATGCTCTACACAGACAGAGGAAGTGACATTACACTTCAGTTTCCACAGTAACTCCAACAGTGGTCTCGTTAAATGCCACAAATGCCAAGTGTTATCATAATCAAAGAAACAGCTTGGAACTCTAAAAAAAATAAACTGACAGACATTCAATTTATGTGGATTTGTTTCCGCGTAACACACGGCTTACAATCTTGCTAGTGAGCAAATCTGACAATGAACCAAACAATCACACAAATTGTAATTCTCTACTAGCTAGAGATAGCTCTGGGTTTAAGACGTTAGTGTATAGCTTGGAAGGCTGTGACTTCAAATCCCAGCACTGTCAAGTCTCTGCTAGGCCTTTGAACAAGTCCCTTAACATTTAATTGTAGAAATAAATTGATAAATTTACTAACTTTTTCACCTACACACAATTTTATTAATTTGTAAATGGTTTAAAGGACATGAGCTGAAATAAACCAGATATTATCCATATCCATAATCAGAGCTAATGTCAGTTACACTTATAGATGTGAATTAATTCTTTATAAATAATTGGAAACATTTGTTGAGCTGGGAATCTCTCATTGCCGAACGTAAGAAAGTTTAGTCTTAAGTGAAAAATATCTTTTCAATATAACTAATGGTGAGAATAAGTGGTTTTTGTACCATCACATTTTCATAGTCAGGCCTCTCTTGTACTGGCTTCTTATCTACAAACATAATTTTTCTCCCCACAGGCACTTAATCTGGAATAATCAATACGTGAAATACAAAAAAAAATAAATCAACATTTTACAATAACGTGGTTAAAAATAATATATTGTTTATTTCACAACTGATAAATGATAAAGATTATTTACTGACATATTCTGACTTTCTTAAAAACATTTATATTTTATCTGTTATACTTCCCTACATGCTCCTTCATTCGTATATCTTCGTATATATATTCTTATATTATATATATATCTTCGAATATATTCGTATATATTCGTATACACTTACTTACACACACACACACACACACACACACACACACACGCGTACGTTTTGTTTTGTTGGTCTTTGTATATGTATTTTGCATCTAATTTCTCTTCTGTAAATATTCAAATTGTCTGTTTGCATAAAAAATAAAAAAATAAAAAAAATTAAAAACATTTATATCCCAGTTTCTCCACGAGAATATAGCATTGTATTTGATGCAGTTCCTGCAGGTTTTCTGAGATTATTACAAAGTAATATGGAATCTTATAAGAAACTAACATTTAAAAAAAGAAATCCTTTTAACGCCATTAATATTAAAGACAGTAAATATAATAATAGATTTTTTGGGAGTTACTGTCCTGCTGTATTGCGAAGCAAACAATCTTTTTGAGAATATTAATTGGAAATTGATTTGGACTTACAATAATAAGTATTGCATTAACAATAACATTAGTGAAGTATATTTTAAAATTCTACACCTAATTTATCCAACAAACCAATAGCTAGAAAAAATTAAGAAATTATATATCAGATTCCTGTACATTCTGTAATATAAATACAGAATCTTCTGCACCTTTTATTATTATTATTATTATTATTATTATTATTATTATTATTATTATTATTATTATTATTATTATTATTATTGTATGTAAACTAGGTTTTTTTTGGATTAATGTCGAACATGTTTTTGAAGCATTATGTGGGACAAAAATTAATATACAGAAAAAAGATGTTATATTTTTTGATGAGGAAAGTAAAATGGTGAAATGTCATATTTTTATTATAAAACTAATTAATTATTTTTGGGAACCAAACCGTTTCTATTTTAAGCTCGAAATGAACATTTATTTTGAAACTTTAAAAGGACTCACAAGCAGAAAACTATCAAAACTATGGACTTTTACAAAGCTGTTATTTTAATTCCTCTTTTCTAAATTAATTGTATTGCTTGATACCCCTTATTTATATTTTCCTTTTTCTTTCCTTTTATGTTATGTTAATGTTTTAAGATATATTGAATATTAGGGCATTGAATTTTGTTATCTGTTATCATTTGTCATAGAAACAATAAAACCCACAGAGTGGTTTCTGTACCTTTTAGCCTTTCCGTTAGATGGAGCATTTTTGCTTTTGTCCACTAGAGGGCATGCTAACGCCAGCAAGCTAGACCTCAAGAAATCAGTAAAAATCAATCCATCCATCCATCCATCCATCTATATACAAAATGGGAACTACATTACATCTGTCTGTGGTAAGAGGAATGATAATGAATACTATCTATCTATCTATCTATCTATCTATCTATCTATCTATCTATCTATCTATCTATCTATCTATCTATCTATCTATCTATCTATCCGAATTGATACTTGTAATTTTTACAAAACAACAGGACTCATAATATAGTCATTATGAGTCAGTTAAATACCTACCTGACATCATCATCTTCAGGTCACGTGACCCGCTCATCTCAAGGCGAGATGCTATGAGCTGCTTCATTGTGTTTCACTGTGGTGAAATAATCTTCCACTTCTAATCAGAACATCATGTGTTTCCATTCCTTCCACCATATCCGGAAAAAAACTTTCTTTTCGTACATTATCTAGAATAAGGGTTCTTCATGCAATTCTCTAGCACTCTAGCACTTGCACAAACCAGCATAAGATCCTTCAAATGATTCCAATCATTTAACCTTCATCTGGTTGTGCTTTAACAATGAGTCAGAGTTTGATAAATGCCTAGATGTGAATGTAAAGGAACAGTTACAGCTGTTGATTGCAAAAGTTAGCATACCCTCATTTAAAAAGAAATGTATTTTAACAAACAAGTGTTAGTTTTCACAGATGTTTCTTCATTATCTCAAGTTACAACCAAAGACCAACAGTGTATCTTGAGATATGAATAATGAAGAAACGCTTGCATTGTACAATTATCCCTCGCATGAATATATCATAAATAACTGGAATTAAGACAGAGAGAAATAAGTAGAAATCTACTTCCCCTTGTTACTAATTCATATACATCATACTTCCCTAACTTTGTAATAGCTAACACAATGGAGGTGTTGAAGATAAACTATTCAGACGTTTGCCCTTCCTGTGACCTTCAGCCCGTTTGGACGCAAAATGTCTAGTCAGGCAGCCTGAAAATGTAATGCATTCACTATACATTATGAGAGAGAGAGAGAGAGAGAGAGAGAGAGAGAGAGAGAGAGAGAAAGAAAGAAAGAAAGAAAGAAAGAAAGAAAGAAAGAAAGAAATTCAGGCAGATTTAATGAATCATATTCTGCTTGTGTTGATTTAAACCATTTTGTTCAAATTATAATTCTATTTCAGTCCTCCAAACTGCCGGGGGCAGCGACAATCACCTGGATATATGTGTGTGTGTGTGTGTGTGTGTGTGTGTGTGTGTCTGTGTGTGTGTGTGTCTGTGTGTGTCTGTGTGTCTGTGTGTGTATGTGTGTGTGTCTGTGTGTGTGTGTGTCTCTGTGTGTGTCTCTGTGTGTGTGTGTGTCTATGTGTCTATGTGTCTGTGTGTGTGTGTGTCAATGTGTGTGTGTCTGTGTGTGTGTGTGTGTGTGTGTGTGTGTGTCTGTGTGTGTGTGTGTGTCTGTGTGTGTATGTGTGTGTCTGTGTGTGTGTGTGTGTGTGTGTGTGTGTGTGTCTCTGTGTGTGTGTGTGTGTGTCTATGTGTCTGTGTGTGTGTGTCTATGTGTGTGTGTGTCTGTGTGTGTGTGTGTGTGTGTGTGTGTGTGTGTGTGTGTGTGTGTGTGTGTGTGTGTTTTGCGTGTATGGATTTCAGCTGTGTTGTTTCATATGATGCTATTGTGTTTGCAATAAATACTGCTGTGGTACAGGCACCGTTCCATTCTTCCCCTTATTCATGAAGAAGAAGAAGACTTTATTTGCTGCATATACATTACAGCATAGTGGAATACATTTCTTTACATATCCCTGCTTAGGTGGTTGGGTTCAGCCATGGTACAGCAGGTTAGAGCCCTTGCTCAAGGGACAAACAGTGGCAACTTGTAAGTGCTGGGGTTTGAACCCCCAACATTCTGCAACCATTTGAATAACCACATATGGACACAGCCACATAGCTGGATGACTGTGGTTAAAGTTACAGGCCTTCTGCCATCGCATGTGGAGTGTATTTGTTTCCTACATCACAAGCGCTTTACCTCTGATATGCTACAGATCTCCATGACGCCCAAAAGGTTTGAGTTGGCTGCTAATCGTTCATGTTGCTAGACTTATTAACATCACACACTGCACTATTTGCGGGTTCGACCTACAACATACAACCTAAGCGGTTGCACCAAATGAGTAGTGGGCCTGTCTTTTTCTGACAATTGTTCTCAATTAAGTTATAAACAACCTATATAACAAGTCTAGAATAAGTCCAGGCTTAATTTGACTTTCTAGGCAAATTAATGTCTTGGCAGACATGGCTGAACTGAAGCCAACAATTACAACAATCGTCACTGGAAATTACAAACATTTCTCCCTCTATGAATTTAGCCCAATCAGTGCTGCCAGACACGTGTCAATCAATCCAGTGAATTCTGCCCTGAGTTCCTGATGCTGATGTAGATTTCAGGAGGCTGAACTCGCTCTTAAAGTAGAGATTCTTTCATTACACAACACTGGAAAGTGTGGTGCCACTAAGGGTTCAGCTCATTCCTCTGGAGAGAGATTTGGCACCTGCAGTTAGGTCACCTGTGCTCGTTGCTTTAGTCTTGTGTTCCCTAGTGTGGATGATGTTTAATAAATTATACAGTATGTACCCCATATGCTGAACTCACACTAGCGCATTGCCTAAAATATGAACTTTTCTCCAGGGACTGTTAGACAGTGACAAATCCCTGTATACGCTACAGTTGGGTGTGGGCTGCCATGTCAGCATAGCACAGCACTGTGGAGATCATCTCTGTGAGGATAAACCTTTCTGAAAGGGGCATGGCAGCTCCACTAGAAGAGATAATGCATCCCCTTTGTGCTGGAGTTCCTCAAGGCCCCTGTTTACAAACCTATGCAAGGTGCTGACAGAAAATTGTTCTCTTTGAAAACTTAATTACTTTAGCAAAAAAAGTAAGTGAACTTAAAAACCCTGTTAAAAATATGTCCTAGCATTGTGTTGGTGGGTTTGTGTCTGAACCTGGGATGGTAAGCCTACAGAATGGTTCTTGTACATCTTCTGATCCTCAGACCTACTGTTCATCTGTCACAAAGGAAACACACAGGATCTCCTTGTCTAAGCAAAGACTAGCCCTCTGGGTGGTAGATCAAGGTCATCATGCTGGATGGATGCTGGCACCTACTGTGACATGGCCCGAGAATCATCTCCCTACATGTGGGGATTACTTACCATTCTGCTCCAGGAAGCCTGCTCCGCTGCTACCTTGGTGTCACTGGGTTTTACAAAAGTAACATAATCTTCCTCTGTAGCATGAGTGAGTTATATTTGTACACCTTGTATGACATTTCTAGTGCCTCCCACCAACCCTGAACCTCAGTGGTTAGGATGTCGGACTACAGATCAGACTACAGATCAACCCCACCACTGCCAAGCTGCCACCCCTGGGTCCTTGAGCAAGGCGCTTAACCCCTTAACTGCACAGTTGTATAAAATAATAGGATGTAGGTAAGGCGCTCTGGATAAAAGTATCTGCTAAATGCTATAAATGCAACCCCAGCAAATAGGATTAGTGAAATAGAACTGTCTTGCTTTACTTTCACATTTATTGTTTTAGCAGATGCTTTAATCAACAAAACGTCAAACAGTCGAGTGGAGAATTTGTAAATATACATACCCGAAAAATAAGACAAGACAAGAGTTCCCTCCAGGTTGGCATTAGTTCTCAAAACAAGGAACCGAGGCTTTCACATACATTACACACATACATATGTATATATATATATATGGGGTGACCCATGATACAGCACCCCTAGTCTTTTCATGAACAGTGAGGGTAAAGAGCCTTGCTCAAGGGTCCAAAAGTGGTACCATGGCAATGCTGGGGCATGAACCCTGATCTTCCGAACAACAACCCAGAGCCTTAACCAATTGAGCCACCGTTGTGCTGCCCCTCCACTCTCTGTACCACTTCAGCGGGCAGCCCCTCCAGTTACAGTCCCTCCATCCACCAGTGCTACTCCTTCAGCACAGCTGTACTGTAGCAAGTCATTA
The DNA here is from genome assembly GCF_030014155.1 of Tachysurus vachellii. Taxonomy (NCBI): domain Eukaryota; kingdom Metazoa; phylum Chordata; class Actinopteri; order Siluriformes; family Bagridae; genus Tachysurus; species Tachysurus vachellii. The sequence continues at coordinate 35,887,662 of NC_083461.1, read as the reverse complement.
TTTGAGTTACCATAACCTTCCTGTCTGTGTAAAGTAATGTGGTCATCCACCTCTGACCAATCTCTTTCATCAACATGACATTTCTGCACCATTTTTTTGCAAACTAAAGATTGTAGCTGGAGATTGACAGTTTCTTAAATACTCAAATCATCCTGTCCGCTCAACAAATGCCACGATCAGTGTCACTGAGATCCCATTTATTCCCCCCATTCTAATGTTTGATATGAACATTAACTTAAGCTTTTGACCTCCACATGCATGATTTTGTCCATTCTGCTGCTGCCATATAATTGGCTGATTGAATAATTGAATGATGGAGCATGGGAACAGATGTTTCTGAAAAAATGGTCAGTGAGAGTATATCAACCATTGAATAATAATTGTCCACACAGTTTTCTTCAGGTAATTGAAAATGTTTTATTTAATTTGTCACAAATTTAAAGAATATTAAATAAGCAACTAAGGCCATAGCCTGTTATCATAACCAAACACAATTTATTGATGCAAATAGTTGAAAAGCATACAGAAAATACACACTTAACGGTAAATACACATACCTGCAGGTATTTTACATTATGCATTAAACAATTAAGTAATAAATGGGGGAAAAAAATCTGCGGTCGCAGATTCGGCAGCAGTAAAAAACATCACAACACTCACAAAGTAGACAGTTTAAAGTCAAATTTGGAAAGCCGAAACAAACGTTACAGAACAGCTGGATCATTACTGAAGAGCTTAAAAATTCTGGTATTAAAGTTGTTAATAGCGCAGCTTATTTATAAAGCTTTCTTATGAAATGGGGAGGTATGGTTCATGATTAGCATCTTCTTACATTGGTTCCTGTGTGCTGATGGAGACTGAGGAAAAAATGCTATTAAAGCCACTGGAATAGTCTTTTTACAAACCGGATGACATCATTTGTCATATAGGTCATATCTGTCTTTCTTTCTCTCTCTCTGACACCCAAACACACACACACACACACACACACTTCATCCCCAAAATGAGCACGCTCTCACACCCCTCGCTCAATCCTTTCCTGTAACGCTCCCGTTACTCCGGCCGCTGCATCGCCACGGTGGTGGGCTCGCCGTCCCGGTTGCTGTTGCCGAGTGCCTGCGAGTTGGTGTAGTCATGGCGACCGTCGTCCCGGAGACCGCCAGCAGGGTCGTACTGATCGTTCTCCAGCCTGGTGATCAGACGCTCGTCCACGTCTCCCAACTCGGCTCCCATCAGAGAGGGCTCCCCCACCACCATCACATCCTACACACAGAGACAGGCATACACACACACACACACACACAGAAAAAGAAAGAGAAAGAAAAGGACATTTGTTGAACATCCTGACAGAGAAACTGAAATAATTTTCTATACTGTACTTACATAAAAGTGTGTGGGCACACTGAGATTACAGGAGCAGTCATTACATAGTGTGTGTGTGGTGAGTGGTAAATAAATTCCTTTATTCTCAGTTTGGGATGTGTGTAAAATACCATATTATACGATTAGACATTATATTGGTACAGTAACCAGTAAAGATACATGACATTGAATTGAATTTAATGAGAGAAGGGAGGGGTGTGTGTGTGTGTGTGTGAAAGAGAGAGAGAGAGAGCGAGAGAGAGAGAAGTATAGCGAGAGGAAGAGAGACACAAAAATATAGATATGCAGGAACAAAGAAGGCAGAGAAAAATGTAGAAAGTTGTGATTAATAGAAAGTTTGATAAATATCTAGACAACGAGAAACGTTCTTACGCAGCTACAAAATACATCATCCTCAACTCAGGCCTTTGAGTCTGTTACGTGATTCAGGCAGAACAAATCAATCACATGCAACTCATGTCCATTTCAATCATCGGGGTAGAGATGTGAGTATTTTCAACAATTCCTTTGAGTATAAGAAACTACAGCATAAATATTCAGGCAATACTATAATGCGTTTATGTGGGTTTTTTTTTTTTTTTTTTTACATGTAATACACTATACAGATCTTATAGGACAATATACAGTGTGTGTGCACTAAAGTTGCATTTGCAATGCAATATTATCATAGCATGTTAGCTTATAATAAATAGATAAACAAACTTTAGCCATGTGTTTGAATCATGTATCATGATTATGTTTTCTTATGTTTTCTTTCAACTTACCCTCCTGGTTTAAAAAAAAAGCTTCCAACACGCAGTCAAGTATACGCCATACCCCATGTTCAGTGATTTATTGGATATTACACCTTAGGCTATAACGTAATGGCATTCCAGAGCCTATACGTACAATATATGAAGAAAACCACTTACAGCATTTTCAGAATCTACTGAAAATAAATGCTGTATTTTTAAAGCCTAGGTTAAACTGTAAGGAATTTATTCAGACATCTTGTCCTAAACCAAGGATTTGACCCAAGCAACTAAACTAAACTTGCTTATTCATAAATACTGCAAACATTTTAATAGTATCCGAAGAATGAATTTTATTCCGACGTCCTTTTCCCTTCTCTTACATTCAGCCGCTTTAGGACTGCTCCGAATCTTCAACTATTTTAAAGAACCCTTGAAAAATGCCTTTTTTTTCCCTCCTAGCAGTGTTCGGTGCGTATTTCTGTGTGCCTCTGTGTTCTTTGTGTAGAAATGTATTTCCATATGTGTATATCAGAATAGATGTAAAATGTCATTTCGAATTATTTTATTTGATAAATGGACAAATATAGCAGAATACAGAATAATGTAATAATGTATCTTGGTATGGTCATTCCAATAATGCTGCTCTGAATTAAATTAGAAGTGAGTGAGAGTGAGTGAGTGAGTGAGTGAGCGAGAGAGAGAGAGAGAGAGAGAGAGAGAGAGAGAGAGAGAGAGAGAGAGAGAGAGAGAGAGAGAAAGAGAGAGAGAGAGAGAGAGAGGAGGGGGTAAAGGAGGGGGTGGACGAAAGAAAGAGAGAGAGAATGCTACAGTGGGGGAGGGAGATACAGAGAGATAGAGTGGGATAGACAAAAAGAAAGACAGGTAGAGGCAGGGGGTGGGAGACAGGGAATGAAAAGAGAGAGAGAGAGAGAGAGAGAGAGAGAGAGAGAGAGAGAGAGAGAGAGAGAGAGAGGAAGGGAAACCAAGATTCAAAAAACAGTATTTAATATGAATGTGAGCAAAACTTGTACCATTTATAATCGAATGTCGCATGCCAGACAAGTGAATTAGCAATGCAGATTTAAAGTTTGATTCTGAAGGATGAGAATTGACAAACAAATAGGTTCATGCACACACACACACACACACACACACACACACACACACACACGCATCCTTGTCTACAGACGCTATCTCTTTGCTCCTTTAATTAGCCCATTCAGACAAAGCATACCTCCAACATGTTCGCCAATTAAGCTTTTTCGCATAGCTAATTAGATCGTTAAGGTAGCACATGCTGTGCGATAGCCATCTGCACATGTCACTCACCTACCTAAGCTCCGCCTCCAGCCACCCGCCACCCCTCGATTCGCCGGCGACGCGTTTGGGCTGGGGACCAGAGACGGACAGCACTAATTATCAACAAATCAATTATGACTAATTGCTATTAATTACAAACACATCAGTTAAACGGGTTAAATAAAAAAACATTGTCAGGTACTAGCAAGAACAACTCAAATCAAAGAATCAAATCAGTGTTTCATGAAATCACTTGCATAGTTATTTAATAGGAAAATAGCAAAGCAATCGTTATCAAGTAGGCTACACTGTCTAGAAAACAGCTTATCCTCATTTCTTAAAACACATTCACACAGACACACAAACACACATACACACAGATTATTCAGTCTTGCTAACATGTTGTTATGAGTAGTTTGCTTCACTGTATCACTATGTGTGTGTTTTGTACATGTATATGGACACACCTGCGTGGGCAAACTGAAGCTGTTGGCTGGGCTGCGTTTCTTACTGTTTCCTGCGGTGCTATTGGATGCGCTGCCAGCAGAGTTTCGCCTTCTTCTTCTCTTCGCCGTTGGTTTGGCTGTTTCAGCTGCCAGTCAACAAAGACAAAGGTGTAAGGCATAAACACACAAGACCATGATATACACTCATCACTGCATGGAGAAAAGTCAAGAATGTCATAATATCAAAAGAGACCAAAAGAAATACATTTTACAATGTTATACTACATGCTTAGAGAAACTGCTAGAATGTTAATTTGCTCTCTAGGTACTATTTTTATAGCATGTGTGTGGTTACCGCTGAGAAACATTTTGAGACGACTCTCCGGTTCTGAGAAACCTTAATAGGCCTGTGATAAAAGCCAAATCCCCCTTGTATCCTTCTCCCTGTATCCTACCCCTGTATCCTACCCCTTGTAGCCTTCTTCCTGTATCATTCCCCTTGTATCCTTCTCCCTGTATCCTACCCCTGTATCCTTCCCCTTGTAGACTTCTTCCTGTATCATTCCCCTTGTATCCTTCTCCCTGTATCCTACCCCTGTATCCTTCTCCTTGTAGCCTTCTTCCTGTATCATTCCCCTTGTATCCTACCCCTGTATCCTTCCCCTTGTAGCCTTCTTCCTGTATCATTCCCCTTGTATCCTTCTCCCTGTATCCTACCCCTGTATCCTTCCCCTTGTAGCCTTCTTCCTGTATCCTTCCCCTTGAATCCTTCCCCCCTGTATCCGTCCCCCTGTATACTTCCCCTTGTATCTTTCTCCCTGTGTCCTTCCCCTTACATCCTTCTCCCTGTATCCTACCCCTGCATTCTTCCCCCTGTATCCTTTCCCAGTATCTTTCCCCTTGAATCCTACTTCTGTATCCTTCCCCCTTGTATCCTTCTCCCTGTATCCTACCCCTGAATCCTTCTTCTTGTATCCTTCTACTTGAATCCTTCCCCCTGTATCCTTCTCCCTGTATGCTACTTCTGTATCCTTCCCCCTTGTATCCTTCCCCTTGTATCTTTTGCTTTGTATCCTTCCCCTTGCATCCTTCTTCCTGTATCCTACCCCTGTATCCTACTTCTGTATCCTTCCACCTTGTATCCTTCCCCTTGTATCTTTTGCCTTGTATCCTTCTCCCTGTATCCTTCCCCTTGCATCCTTCTCCCTGTATCCTACTTCTGTATCCTTCCCCCTTGTATCTTTTGCCTTGTATCCTTCTCCCTGTATCCTTCCCCTTGCATCTTTCTCCCTGTATGCTACCCCTGTATCCTTCTTCTTGTATCCTTCTACTTAAATCCTTCCCCCTGTATCCTTCTCCCTGTATCCTACCCCTGTATTCTTCCCCCTGTATTCTTCTCCTTGTATCTTTCACCTTGTATCCTTCTCCCTGTATCCTACCCCTGTATTATTCCCCCTGTATCCTTCCCCTTGTATCCTACTTCTGTATCCTTGCCCCTTGTATCCTTCCCCTTGTATCTTTCACCTTGTATCCTTCTCCCTGTATCCTACCCACTGTATCCTTCCTCCTTGTATCCTTTCCCTTGTAACCTTCCCCCTGTATTCAACCTCTGTATCCTACCCCCTATATCCTACCCCTGTATCCTACCCCTGTCCCACCATGTTACCCCACATTTAATAGCTGTTATTTTAAATTATTGTTAACTAGTGTCATGTTTTAAATATCTATTGTCACAATTTAACAAATTGCCTTACATTTTTTCCAAAGTATTCTTAATACAAGTGAATTCTTCAACATTTCTTCAACATATTTTCTTGTAATTGGACAATCTATGAATGGGTGGATGACTGATTGGCAGATGGATATAGAGAATAGATGAATGGATGGATGGACAAATTAGCTGGATGGAATCTATGGATAGACGATCGATTGTCAGATGGATATGGAGTACACATGGATGGATGGATCGATGGATAGATGGACTCTATGGGTGGATGGATGGATGTACTGATTAGATGACTAGATGACAGGCTGGATGGATGGGTGGGTGGGTACTTACATTTTTTGGAACTTGACTGAAAAATTTCTGTCTTAAAGTTGGGTGCAGGTCCGACTGAAATAACAAAAAATTCTGTCAGTTCTGAACTCTTGCCATCACAAACAACCCAAAAAAAGCAAAGCTTTCAGTCCTAATAACACCAGATACACATGCAAAACTGTCACGCGCCGAGAAAAAGTGAGCATGCTGAGTATTATTTTCTTTTTCTTGCCTTTTATTCAGAAGAAAGTGGGAGAGTGTTTAAAAAGCAGCAAAATAGCACAGAAATAATGATCCCACGGTCACAAGGCTCATTAATTAGGCAGGACGTGTTATTGCAGAATTTCACAATACCCCTGACAATCTGTACTCTGGACTTTGAAGTGTTAATCATGATTGTGAAACATGTTTACAGTGAATGAAACCATAAATTTCATGATCTTATTTACCTCTGTTAGAACAAAGTAAAAGAAATAAAGGCCTGCGGGGGAAAAGGGTAAAGAAACAATGGATCTTTTTGTTATTATTCCCTACAGAGAGATGGGCGGAGCATGGAAAAGAGTTTGGGCAAAAAAAAAGAGTGTGTGTGAGAGAGAGAGAGAGAGAGAGAGAGAGAGAGAGAGAGAGAGAGGGAGAGAGAGAGAGCGAGAATGATACCTGGTGGTGTTGTCATCCTTTGCCACTGGTGAAAGAGGCAGGTCTTCAGGCAATCTCTGGGACTTAAGCCGTATGTTTTGTGCCTTGACATCAGCTCCTGCATTGGCTCAAGAATCATACACAGCTACACACATACACACACACACACACGTTAGTAATCTATAGCACTGTACATTTTTTGTATGTGTTCATGATTTTTGTCTGCACATGTGTGTGCAGTGCATGACAGATCTTTGTGTGTGTATGTGTGTGTCTTACTCTGAGGTAGTTCAGTGTGAGATTGGTTAGTCCCACTCTGCTGATGTTTTTGGACAGTTGCTCCAGAGCTCCAGGGTCTTGTGCCTTTGCAAGAAACACACACACACACACACACACACACACACACACACACACACACACACACTCCTTTTATTCTGTTTGCTATTCTCTCGCCACTCCGGCCCAATACGTCTCTAATTCATTAATAGAGATGTTGCTATGGCAACAGCCCAACAGCACCACTAGAAGGCTTCACCTCGATTGATAAAAATAACACAGAGGAATTTTGTCATACAGCAACCTCCAGAATCGACGTTATATCGTTCTGGTTTCTTGAAAACTTGCACAAAATAAACCATCCTTTTCATGGTCCATGTGTGGTGAAGGAATGAACCTTAATTCCTGACTTGTACTTTTAGATCTCGTTGTCTTCAAATACGTCAAATATATGCCTTCAGGGCTGCAACATCCAATCAATGAAATCGATAAAATTCATCTAACTAACTCAAATGCATTTTAAACAATGGAAAACAGCTTTATAGGAATAAACAAATTCAGGATATTAAATAAATGATTTATTTTAAATGTAATCTATCCATTATTATTATTATTATTATTATTATTATTATTATTATTATTATTATTATTATTAGCCTCCAGGTATTGAATCTAATCTGATATCATAGCTATTTCACATTTATATCAATCTTCCTGCCAGCAGCAATATATTCTGTTACTTTGGCCAAAAAGTCAGTACTTCCTATTAGCAACTTGGATTATTGCAACTTGGGTTACTCATCTCTAGAAGCGTGTGCATCATGCAAAGTTGAGGAATAATGTATCACTCCTTAACATATGTATAAATATGTTTTTATTAAATGTTAGTAAGTGTGTCAGGTCATCAAGTCTCCATCCAGCCAATGAAATCTGTGAGTCAGCCCTAAAGCTTTGAAGGCACACACACACACACACACACACACACACACACACACACACACTCACGCACGGCAAGCAAAATGAAATTAGTATCAGCGTGTTTTGCCAGTCAGGCAGCGGATATTTATTTTGCCTTTGAATTGGTTCGGTCAGAACTAAACCACTTAGGTCCTGAAATACAGTGAGCCTTAATGTACAGCTGTGAGGAAGCAGTGAAATATAGTGATATATAAAACAGCATCATCCTCTGATAAGTTAAGTAAACGCTTAATATTTTCACGCTTTGAAAAAATGGCAGTCATTCATTGATCTAGTAGCCTGTTATCTCATAACGGTTAGCTAACAGTGCTGTAGTAGGATTAGTTGACCGTTATAATATAGATTTCCTTTAATGACTGGAAATATGAAAGACACACAGGACTTTCTGTAGTGTTTCATAAGTATTTCTGTTTGTTTTTTTATAATCAATATAAAATCAGTATATTCATAGAAAAGTTCCAAAAAAAAAAAAAAAGTTTTTTTTTGCACAAATGTTTGCATCTTCAAAGTAAATGCTGCTATCAAATCCATTTTTGCTCTCTGAGATGCTCCAAGTACTTGTTCATGAACATCTACAATTCGAAGGTGTTCTCTTCAACCACTAAAATTCTGTGTAAGGAGTCCTGACTCATTTTAGATCAGACTTCTGATTTATTTTGATTTAATTCAATCAGTTTATTCTGATTAAAAATTTTTGGCTCTGGCTCTTAATGAGCCAGTTTTTTATGTTTGGGTGAGATTGTGCTAAACCACCTGTCTGAACAAATGTTCTTCACATGCACGAAAGTCATTCAGGATGTCCATGTAGCAGATCACACTTTCCCAGCTCTGGTCTTGGAGTATCACGTGTACCGCACACATTTGAGTGTTTTTTTTTCCATAGCTGTAACACATCTAACAAAACAAAGCAGCTACAGCATTTTCCAGCCCTTCCTGAGATGAGGTGGGTGTGTCAGAGCAGGAATAACACTACAACATGATGGACAGGAGGAAATCCAAGTACATGGCTGAGAACCTGTGCACAAGATGGTCATAAAAAACAAAAACAATCGCTGCTAGTACTAAAAATTCAGAATAAATTTTGGATGTAATGGTTTGATTTAAAAGGAACTTGTTACTCATAGAAACAATAAGTAACGTACATGACAATAAGTCATGTAGGGAATAAAATATCTGACTTATAAGCAAGTCTGATTTCAGATCTGAAAATCAGATTAGTATGAGTAATATGAACTAAGAATGTACGGTAAGAAGACTCGGTTTTATGAATAAAGCAAATATAGAATATCGAATATCGATATTCGAATATAGAAATCAGACAAGGATTCAAAAGATTTGATCTGGAAAATGATTCATTTGATTCAGTGGAAATGAAGAAAAGTCGATCGAGCCGAAACGTTCATTTATTCGACTCACATGAACGGCCAGCATGCTGCGAGGAATGAGCTCGTTGTAGTGTGAGATAGTGAAGTGCCACGTCTTGATTCTCATGAGGTCGTCGAAGGTGAACACCAAAATCAGACGGCCCTCTGTGCACACCTGGGGAACAAACGCAGAGCAGGTGACAGACATTAAACATGCAACGTATGCAGTGAAACAGAAGACTATGACTGTGCTTAGCAAACTTTGAATCAAAACAGACTTCAGAAGTGTTAATATAAGAAATGTGACTTTCAGGAAAATCCAGTTTATTACGAAAACTTAAAAAAAAGAGATTATTTTGAAAAAAAAAAAAAGGCATCTTAACATGTAAAAATGTTAAATCTAGTCAAATTTATTACTATTTCTTATTATAAGATTACAATAAATATCTAGGATCTTTAACCGTATTTCTAAGTATATTTTATGATTTCTAAGCTTTGCATTTTTGTTCTACTTGCAGATTATTTATTTATTTGCTAATTTTAAGCATTAATTTATAAGAAGAAAATAAGCTTAAAAATAGTCAAATCTACCTAAGAAAAGGCTTAATTGTATGATTTGGTTTATTGTGTTCATAAGAAATATAAGATAAAATTGATTTAGAGTTATGATTATTAGTATTTGCAAAGACACAATTTTTTACAGTAAGGAAACAATTTTATACATATAATTTGAATTCTACATAAATTACAGGAATATTAAAAATTAAAAATTTAAGAAACTGAGTGACATTTCATATGAAGCACTTAAGACTTGAAAGATAGCAATACAAATAAATTCATAAATTAAGATAAACAAACTAAAGTAAAAAAAGTTATGGCACCCTAGAGAAGAAGAGTTTACTTGTGTGGATCTACAGTAGCTGATGCGCTGCGGTGGACAAGCTGCTTTAATACACACTGTGTGTACTGCGAGTTGCCTTTCATGGAGTATTGTTGGTCACATTTAAATCAGCTGTGAAGTGTGTGTGCTTGTTCATTTGTAGAACGTTTATCAAAATTCGTGCAGGAATACTAAAAAAATCTTTTTTTTTCTTTTTTTCGAAAACATTTGCAAACAACTCGATAAAATGAAAATCGCACTATTAAGCACTGGATGTTCAGGACATGCATCATATAGTTCTTCATCTTAGGCAGAAAGGAAAAAAAACAATAAAGAAAGAGAACTGCATGAGTGTTAGAGAATGATTGAGAGAGAGCTAGAGAAAGAGAGAGAGAGAGAGCGTGTGAGTGTGTGTGTGTGTGTGTATGTGTGTGTGCGCACAGGAAAAAGAAAGAAAAAATCTATACTTTATAATATAAATTCAGTTCTAAATTAGGTGTCATGTCCTCCAGTTTCTCTGTACTTTTTTAATGGATGAATGGTATCTTAATGGACAAATTCCACGAACTAAGTGAAATCTACGACGTCTTACTGACTTTAAACCGTCTCTGTTGTTTATCTCATTCATAGCGCCAGTGCTGAAAATCCAGGGAAAATGATTTACTCATTAAACTGGCAATTTCATAGGAGAAATTTCTCTATTTGGAACTCTGAACCCCAACATTCTGTTGCCGGAGGAACGGTGGGTAACTGAGAGGTTGGCATGGCAACAGGCGGGATGTAATCCCAGCAGACGCACTCTAATCAATGCCTCCACACACACACACAGACACACACACACATAAGTATTTGGGCTAGTTAGCTGAAATCTAAGTTTTTTATTTGTGTTGTGTTTTTTTTTTTTTTTTTTTTACAAATCAATATCTAATTTACCAAATGGCAATTTACTTAAGAGCAAAGTTGGATCTTTTTTGCATTAACATATAGTGATATATGTGAATATTATACGTTACGTACTGGAGGAAAAAAAAGGAAATGTAAAAATATATACAAGGGGAATTCAAATACGTGTTTTAGGAACTTCTTTAATACAGATTTCCTTTCTGTAAGCTCCGTTATAAATCAAGCAACTGTTTAAAAAAATAATTATCTTCAAATAAACAGCCTTTGTAATCAAATAAAACATTTATTTGCCTACTTATATTAGTTAGTCATTTGAAGTTTTCAATTAACAGTAAAGATTCTGTTGCTGAAAAAACACACGGCTACTAAATAGCCATTTTTTTTTCTCCAGCTCTTTCTGCATAAAGCTCCACCAAACCTGAACGCTTGCCAAAGGTCTTGCAACTTTCTACATGACTACTTTACAACTGATTAGTAACTGAACTGTGGAATTGTGGGTGATTCCACTTCTGGCGTGCCATTTAGCCTTCGCAAAAATTAAGGAAAAAAAAAAATCAACACTGAATCTCAAAAATCACGCATTTAACCATTAAAAAAAAAAGAAAGTCTCAAGCAACTCGATCTTTAGCTTTCTTTTTGCTGAAAATTGATGCATGCTGATCTTACATAGAGAATTAGCATAGAATTAGCAAAGTTAGCTAGCATGCATGCTACTGCCATGAGTAATACTTTTAATGTGACCTCATCAGTCAATTTTACAATATAAATGAGAATCAAACAATTCATGATTTGATTTTGTTCCTGTGATTGTCTGGAAATTTGCATGATGGAACTTCCTATTGAACATCCAGTTGACTTGCGGAATATTCTGGATATTTCATACTGCTGAATGTGTTGAGGTATGATTAAGTTGGGAACTGAAATGTACATTTTTCAGCAAAAAAGGCAAAAACACCCAGACTTTAATGAAAACATAATTTAAAGTGTAGATTGGAGGTAAAATGTAGCTCTACTGGTTCAGGAGGCATGTTTTTCTAAGAACAAATTTTTGGTCTTGATTTCAAATAAACTGAATCGCAATTTGTTCTGAAAGACACTTTACCTATTTAAAGTTGAAACTTTCCACATATATTAAAGTAAATATATGAAGGAAGGGGAATAACTGTTCCTGGAACTGTTAAAAATACACATCATGTTTGTTTTTGTTTAATGCCATTTGATACGTTTCTAGTAGGGTCTCGAAATTTCTAAACCCCATTAGACTACTTTTTTGACCAACAATGTTGTGCTGGTACTAAAGTACTAGCTAGTATTTGTAAACAAAACACAAAGCTGACCAGCACAAACAGTTGAAGTGATAAATGTAATAGACAGCAGAGCCAAAATGGTAGACAACCACTATTTAGAAACAGGCATGAAGATAAAGTGTTACGTTTCTGAGGAAATCTGGTAACTATATAGACACTACCTGTTAGGTTATGTAGCTTTATTAGTCAATTTAACTTGTCTTCCCAAACACTGTATGATCAAAGCCTGTTTTACACAAGAAATCAGAGACTGAATTAGTTCAACTTCAGAATAATGTTTTCCATTTTTAGGCTTGAGAAAGCCCAGAGTTGCAGTAGCTACAATGCTAACACTCTTACAGTGCCACCCTGTTTACCTCAGTACACTGTTTACCTCAGTACAATGTTAACCTCAGTACACTCTTTACTTCAGTACAATCCTTACCTCAGTACACAGTTTATCTCAGTACACTCTTTACCTGAGTACAATCTTTACCTCAGTACACAGTTTATCTCAGTACACTCTTTACCTGAGTACAATCTTTACCTCAGTACACTGTTTAACTGAGTACAATGTTTACCTGAGTACACTATTTACCTCAGTACACTGTTTACCTTAGTACACTATTTACATAAGTACACTCTTTACCTGAGTACAATCTTTACCTCAGTACACAGTTTATCTCAGTACACTCTTTACCTGAGTACAATCTTTACCTCAGTACACAGTTTATCTCAGTACACTCTTTACCTGAGTACAATCTTTACCTCAGTACACTGTTTAACTGAGTACAATGTTTACCTGAGTACACTATTTACCTCAGTACACTGTTTACCTTAGTACACTATTTACATAAGTACACTCTTTACCTGAGTACAATCTTTACCTCAGTACACAGTTTATCTCAGTACACTCTTTACCTGAGTACAATCTTTACCTCAGTACACAGTTTATCTCAGTACACTCTTTACCTGAGTACAATCTTTACCTCAGTACACTGTTTAACTGAGTACAATGTTTACCTGAGTACACTATTTACCTCAGTACACTGTTTACCTTAGTACACTATTTACATAAGTACACTGTTTACTTGAGTACACTGTTTACCTCAGTACACTGTTTACATCAGTACACTGTTTACCTCAGTTTTACCCACCTTCAGTACTGTAGCATATGTCATATATATATATTTACCTATATTTATATATTTACATATATATTTTTACAAATAAATTTGAACTGTGGTGTTTTTTAATCAGATAAAAACCACAACAATCTCATAGTTGCAAAAATTCAGCATGCCTGAAATTCTATGAATGTATATAACTTAAAGCTTAAGGTTAGCGTTACATTTTCTTTCATGTTCACTCCATTATGTGAAACTGAACAATAAATCAAGCACTTCAGCTTTGCTTTGTTTCAATTTATATAAACTGGCATTTAATTTATCAACCAAAAGTAAACCCAATTGTATGATAAAATCAAGGAATAAAACCCAATGGGGTGTGTCGTTATAGGACAATTATTTTTAAGAAAAAATATTATTAAATCTACTCTATGGACACTCTCTTTAATTAATAAAGGACATACTGTATTTTATCCATTTACAGTTGAATTAAATGTTGCAGTTGTTTCTATAATTTCTCATGTTTCGCACCTCACACTACAGTGAAAGAAAAACAGCACAAAACATCCTTGCTGTTACGAAGTGCCGACATCCCAGACTCCACCAGACAGCTTCACATATCAATGATTTCATCATTTGCCAATTTCCTAGTCACCAACCAGCTCTTCCCTGATCGTACAGCTGGAAAGGTTGAAGGTTAACATGTGTTTCAGTCAGAGGAAAGCGCTGTCTGCCCTCTTCCACATACACGAGCTCAGCGATCAGTTAACACTTCTGTGATTGACAGCATGGGCAATTTTCTACCTAGACTGAGACTCTATCAGGATTATAGCTTGGGATCTCAAAAAAGATAGGTTCTTCTGTAACCTTAGATCATTTGCCATCAAAGTCCTTGTGCATGAGTTTTTATTATCGAAACAATATCAAAATAGGAGATGTCCGTTAGTACAAACCTTTGATATGAATTACGGCCAAGACGACCGTTAATGCTGCTGTCATCGAAAAATTCAATAACACCTTCTGACCAATCAGAATGAAAAATTTATTAGCGCTGCTGTTTAAGGTGAAATCAAAACCCAGTCATACACAAGAATCCGTTGTTACGTGTCATTTAACGTCATCCTCATAGAAGATTTTTATTATTGTAGCATGAATTCATTGCATCGCTTCACTCCTGTAACTCTACCTTTCCCGGGTTTAGCTTAGTTGGGCTATTATCCATCTCAGTAATACAATGTTCTGTGATTAAACAACACTTATTAGACCTTTACACTAACATGAACTGATACCAATATATTTTAAGAAGTAAGGATTATAGAAACTGAAGGGAGCTTCTGTTGGTGTAGGGGTGTGTGTGTGTGTGTGTGTGTGTGTCTGTGAGTGAGAGAGAGAGAGAGAGAGAGAGAGAGAGACAGAGAGAGAGAGCAAGAGGTGGGAAGGAGGGGGTGGTGGTGGTAGAGGGAAAGGGGGAGCTATATTTTCCTTTTTTGTTTTGTGCAGCTCAGCCCTGAATTCACAATGAGGAGGAACACATTACCGCTCACACTGTGTGTGTTTGTGTGTGCATGTCTGTGTGAGGATGAGAGAGTGAAGGGTTTGTGTGTGAGCGAAAGAATATGTGAATATGTAAGTGAAAGAGGAAAGGTATATGTGCAAACGCATATAGGTGTGTACCGAGCTGCTGCTGATATTTGATGTGTTGATGTGTTGATGTGTTGATGTGCAGCGTGTGTGTTTTGGGCGTATGTACCTTTGTGAACGTGGGCTTGCCATGTTGTGTTATCATGGTGCACTGGTGGCAGTCTACAGTGATGGTTGAGCTGCTGAATGACTCTTTTGTGTGCTTGAGCTCGAAAAACAGCTCGTACACTCCCCCTTCGTACAGCGTGCTGAAGAAACGGGGGATCAGCGCCCGTCCGATCGCTAGGAAGAAGACGGAGAGCAAGAGGAGAGGAGAAAGAGAGAAAAAGAGTGCGGGGTTTAGGATTAGAAATGCCACTTGACACATTATCTTTAATCATAACAGAGCAGAATGGTGCAGACTTAGAAGAGAAATAAAAATGTACTATCAAAACAGGAAGAGAATAGAACTGAATAGAATTGGACAAATTGCCTAAAAGTGAATCAGAATGGATTACGAAATGTATTTTAATTGATAAATATATGTTCAGGTTCAGCTACACTGGTAGTGAATAAGAAATACACAGTCTACAGAATAGAGCTGGAGCTTTAACTCCAACAGCCTGCACACACACACACGCACACACACACACTACTTAGAGCTCTGCGGTTGTCAGTCATGCCGGGAGACGCATGTGAAGTCTGAAGCAGCATGTTTATTTAATCACCTCGTACCTGCCAATCAAGTCTTGCCCCGTACATTCAGAATGAGGATGGTAAAAGCGAAATGAAGTCCCCCCGCGTACACACACATACACACACACCCCTCTATCTCTCCTCTATCTATCTATCTCTCCCCCCTCAAATGCACTCTCTCCCTATCTCACTTGCTTTCCTCTCTCTTTTCTCTGTTTCTCACTTCTCCCTTCTCTCTATCTCTCTCTCTCTCTCACTCTATCTCTCTTTCTCCTGCTGGAATTTGTGAATGACACTGTGCCTGAGGGATCGTGATGATGATGACAGTGTTGGTAAACATCTCTCTTGTTTGCAACACAACACCTTTTAAATCAGCCGATTTTGGAATCACAGCGCAGATTAAGCGACATCTGCAATTCACCTTAGGTTACTTTCGAGACGGAGAGAGCGCAGATAAACAGAGAGAAACTCAGACGTTTGTAAAATGTGCAGTGCGACGTCTTACATCCCATTTGCCTCGACCAGGATGCACGTTCATATACAGCATCCATACAGACCACTAGCTGAATTCTGCATTACACCTAATACTCACTGTATGTCTTTGGTCCATCCTCGAGACAGAAGGAAAGCGTTAACGTTGCGTCGTCCTCAAAGAACTCGGTGCAGAAAGCATCCCACCATAGTATATCACAATCCTGTGAAAACAAACAGACTGATATAACAAACAACACGACCCTGATATTACCACAGCGACTACATGTTTCTTTCTTTACATACAAAAGTTACATCCTACGCATCACCAATGTAGCTTTGTGCTTCAGCCACGAAATATATCTACTGGCATAAAGGCTGGATTTCTATCGGAATATCTTTTTTTTTCAAGAATAGACCTGTATGGTGGTATACTGTGATAAGAAAATTCGAAAAAATCAAAAAAGATAGGACATATTTATTTGTTATGGGATTTTAAATGCAAACACTTTTTTTTAAGAGAGAAAACTTCTCCTATTGATTTGGCTTAGAGTTCTAGAAGTTTCCTTCCCCAGCCATTTGAATACATTCAACACCACAGCAGCACTTTATGTTAAGTCCGCATTTACAGACCCACAATACGATACAGTTATATATATATATATATATATAGTGATGTTAAGATTATACAGTTCTAGTACTGCTCTAGAGACATATCGGTCTATGTACGTTATATGAACAGACGTAGACACAAAAGAAGCGAAAGTCATTAGTGGCGTAACTGAAGTTTGAAGCTAACGTGCAGTGTTTAAAGAACAAACATGTAACTTTACATCAGTTTTCAATCCATACCTACAACTTACTGGTGTGAACATATTATTCTAACAGTGAATTAATTCCCATGTTTAAATATTAGTATTAGATGAATACATGCAGCCTGGAATAAACTATTAAACCAGTTGTGGTGATGAATTAACCCCGGTAGTGCTTACAGCTTTGAATTAATTCTGTGCATTAAAATGTTAAATAAACTCTCTGCATCAGATGAATAAATCCAGTCTTGAACAGATTACTTCTTGCTCTGTTATATAAATGAACATGGCAAAGCAACAGAAGAAGCTCTTCAATTCACTATTACATTCTTTAATTAATAACCTGGTGGTGCTGAGATTATGTTTATTAAACTCACATAAAGTAACCTAAATTCTCAAATGAACAAACAATAACATCAGGCTAATGTTTTACACACACGGTTAAATTTACACTGTGCTTCAATTACCACCTACAGTTGCCACCTGGAGTCCTGAGTCCTGTAGGTGTTTAATAACCAACCTCCTACATTATATAATAAGCATATACCTTGCCCTTATATAAATATTGGCACCCTTGATAAAAATGACCACAAATGACTATAGAAATAAACACACACCTTATATCTAATAATCAAAATGTTCCGCAAATAATAGTATTTTTTCACCAAAATCTAGCGTCAAATTTATTCACTTCAATTCTATTCTATTCTTTAACAATGGACTTTACAGAAAGGAAGTCAATTCTAAATTTATCGCTATATAAGCAAGTCAGAGGCGCATATGGAAAAACTCCCAGAGACGATAAAGGAGTTCTAATTATTGGGGTAAAGTTTTAAAAATCGTATGATTTGGTTTTGAAATCAGCTGAAGAGAAGTTCAAAGCTTGTGTGTTGTTGAAACTGTGCAGCATTAGGGTCAGAGGATGAGAGCGATGTCACAATATTTGGTCGTTTACACCACCATCGGCGTTCTGAACGACAAAACAAGGCTACTGAGACGGAAAAGCACCTGATAATAAAAAGCCACTGGGATATGAATCATTGATGTTTTGGGGGTTGTGTTTGTTGCTGAAGGCATCGTGAAGTCCTGAGAGGATATTTTATTTGGATGTTGTATTCCAAACCTTGTTGCCTCTTACAGGAGGTTCAAACTTGGACAAAGACACAGCTTTCAACCAAAAAACATGAGTCAATCATACATCCATATCAACACAAAAATGAGAAAGAAACATTTTTTTTACTGTGTTCTGAACTAAAAATGATAAACCCTCATATTCACAAACCTAAGTATATAACAAGGTGTATATTGTTCTGCATGAAGGAAGAGACCTGGATCTCTATCTCCCCCTCTCTACAAGTGTCTCCAACTTTTTTAGAGTATTAATAAAGTAATAATTAATAGTTTTTTCTGCTTAAAAAAAAAAAATAAAGTCAGTTTGAACTTTAACTACAGAATTAAACTATAGCTGTTATAGTTATATTATATTTTCACTTTATTGCACGTGTTAGGTTATTTATTTATTTATTTTATTAATCTTTCTTCATTTTAACAAAAGGTGCCATTAATTCTGTACAACTTTGAAATAAGATTAAAATGAAACCTACTGTGTTGAAACGATGTTCTCCTACTTCAGAGGACTTCATACTGTTTCAAGGATTGGAGTTTTGAATGAACATTTAAAGTCTTAAAATGAGTGAGAATTAACACTTCCTTTGCTGAATTAGTACGTGTTTAATAAACACTCTAGAGTGAGAGATGAATCAAAACACAGATCACTGAATTAAATCTCAGAGCACAGTGTAGAATTAGCTGTTATTGTGCTGAATTATCCCCTGTGATGATTGGTAATCACGGTGAATTAGCACCCGTGGTGCTGAAACAAGTACTGAGCAAACATCTA
This sequence comes from Tachysurus vachellii, assembly GCF_030014155.1. NCBI lineage: Eukaryota > Metazoa > Chordata > Actinopteri > Siluriformes > Bagridae > Tachysurus > Tachysurus vachellii. Next base: position 35,868,813 of record NC_083461.1, on the reverse strand, counting down.
CGGTGCTCAGTTAATAAACACCGTTTAACAGTGAGCACTGCAGTGTTCGGGTAAAAGCTACATTATTGAAATAAAATGCCAACCGTGTTAAATTATTACACCATACATTGGTGAATTAACACCTCTGGTACTCAAAACACCTAAAATAAAGCAGTGTTGATACAATGCACATGTAGTGTTAAATTAACACATTGTTTAAGTTTCCTAATCACAATTTCCAATCTTAAATGAAATAATCAAATGTTCAGTAGATTCCTGCAGTGCAGAATTAACCATAGTAGGTCCAGAGTGGTGATGAATTAACACTTAGTGTTGAACAAACACCTAGAATTTTAATATATACAGTAAAATCTATAGGAAATAAAACTATTGCGTTGAAATCGAACACATAATAACAAAGCGACACATTTCCAATGATGCATTCACTCATGGTGTTAAGTACATTCTTAGCCTTAAGTACTACATGACAGTGTTTAAATACCTCATGTAATACTATGTTAGTTATAATATAAAAAAACCCAAAACCCTCATATAACGAGGCTGGTTTAATTCACAGCTTACAGTGTTGATGTTGTATAAATCATATCATGCCAAAATGAACACAGTGTTCAGTGAACTTTCAGTGTTAACTAAAGGTGAACAGTGACTCTTAACTGTCACGGTGTCGAATGAACTCCTGCGGTGCTCAAAAAAAAGCGCACATCAATTCATAAAGTATTACATTAACACTGCATTAACACCGTCAGCAGTTGCAGAGTCCACTGTCTGAATTGTCCTGAACTAAATGAAATAGAACTAAAGAAAGATTTGCTGTATTACATCAATATAAGTCTGGTGTGTCACGTTAGCTCTTACAGCACTGTGTTAATTCTGAATGCAGAATGAACACACGGTGGCATTTTAAATAAGACCTACAGTGTTGGATGAACTTTCAGTGTGGAGTTAACAAATACAGTCCCAGATGAACTCATGCAGTGGTGGATTAACACCTGTGGTGCTGATTATTTCTGATGGCGCACAGTGATGCACTCTATCAGTGTTGGATAATCGTTTATTAACACCTACAAGTGTTAATATAAAAGCTGCTCTAGCACTGTGAGTGTTGAGTCCCGAGACCGGTCCCCGGTGCTCTGCATTCTCACCTCGCTCCGGCTCTGGAGCCGCTTGTTGAGTTCGTGGATGCGGTACTGCGGCTGCGCGGCGCTGGGTGCGTGCCTCCGGTAGAACGGGCCGAATGGCGAGGAGTAAAAAGGGTCGCGCGGCGCGCCGCTCATCGTCCCGGGTGCCGAGTCCGCGCGCGGGCCGCCGCCTCCATACACGCCGCACGTGGGATCGCGACGCTAGTAAACACACACATATACCACACACACACACACACACACTTCACACACACCAACGAGCGCACGACCGTCCAATCACCGGGGCCGCTGTAAGAGAGGGCAGGACAGAGAGGAGAGGAGGAGAGGAGGAGTGGACTTTTTATACTTAAAATTCCTTTTTTTTAACTTCAATTTTAAAAATGTCAAAGTTGTTAAATAGCAGTAAGATTTAATGGCACGAGTACGCGCGCATTCATATTGCACGTGCACGTGTAATTGAGTTACACCCAGTTTAATGCACGTAAACGATCAGTGATGTTGTTACAACGCAGGAGTTAACAAGCTGCATTATAAAATCTAAATTACTATTATTATTGACCTGAACCGAACCACAAGAAAAGCTGGAGATGTGTGGTGTGCTCTCTCTCTCTCTCTCTCTCTCTCTCTCTCTCTCTCTCTCTCTCTCTGTGTGTGTGTGTGTGTGTGTGTGTGTGTGTGTGTGCGTCACTGTTTTTCTCTCCTGTATTTTTCCATTTCTTATTCTTTTGAGTTTCCGAGGCATGCGCGCGCGCTCGCACACACACACACACACACACACACACACACACACACACACACACACAACACCCACACACACACACACACACACACACACACACACACACACACACACACACACACACACACATTGGTGGGTTAATGGTGTATTAATACAGATAAAAATGTTCTGCCTAGACATAACCACAACCGTAACCTCAGTAACTAATAGAAAATCCTTTGGCTGTATTTTTCTCCCAATAAAAGCTGCAGTAAAAAAAAGCAGAATTTCATCAGAGGGACCAGCCAAATGTCCCCACAAGGTCAAAGTTGTTACATATTCCAATCACATGTGGAGACGTGCATACACACACACACACACACACACACACACACACACACGCAAATATTTTAGACATTTTTTAAGACATACACAGAGAGAGAGAGAGAGAGAGAGAGAGAGAGAGAGAGAGAGAGAGACTACATCTGGATTATATTACTCTTGTTCAGGGGGAACCAGGGCCCCAAGAGTTCTCTTTTTCTTCCTTCTTTCTGTTTTTTTCCCCTTCCTTCTCTCTTTCTTTTTTTCCCCATTGCAAAGAACAAGGAACTCCCTCTTGTTAGAAAACAACACTGGAAGTCAGTCACACACCCACACACTCCTTCTCTCCCTGGTTTATTCAGTTTGCTTAATTAACAGCTTATTATAATGAAATACTATTAGAAAGTAACAGTGGGGAAGGAATTTTAGCTTTCACATATTGTGCAAGCTTTGTGTATACTTTTGTTTGTTTGCTTTTTTTTCAAATCGGTATTTTGTGCTTATAACTAACACACACACATACACACACACACACACACACACACACAAATATATCTTTCTCTTTTTTACTTTCAAGCATTTCACACTCACACACAAATGTAAGCACACACACAAACACACACACACGCACACACACACACACACACACCTCCCCCTCTAGGTCAGTTAATAAGAGTGGTTGCTGGGCTCTTGTGAGTGAGTGGAGTGTCTCAGGGGGAAAAGGGAGAATGGGGGAGTGGAATTTTACCCATTCTACCCCTGTATGAATGAAAAGAGAAAAGGAGAGAGAAAATGAGGGATTGGAAATGCAGGGAGCGAGAGAGGGATTCTCAGTTTTCTTTGTATTTGTCAACACTGGTTCCATGTCCAAGGTGGTGTGATCAAAGGTGGCCACACGGTGTCACTCTCTCTGACGGTGCCTAGCTTTGGAATGCTTAATTGGTTTGGTTCAGATCTCAGACCGGTTGTACGGTTTTGTCTTGTGCCGTGTGGGGATGTGTTTTTAAATGGCAGGAGCTCTACACCAAAATCAATTAGTATAAATCTGAAGGCTGCTACGTGGATCCATCTAAACATCGTAATAAAAGCACATCTAATTCAATTACCAAGAAACTCTGTTTAAATGGGTGACTGTGTTTAGTTAAAACTCAAGGAATGTAGCTCACTGTTTGGAACACACACACACACACACACACACACACACACTCACAAACCACTTACTATCCTTGTGGAGACCTTCCATTTATATAATTATTATTAAATGCAGCTATGATACTATGTCTACACCTAAATCTAAGCCTAATCTTAACCTCAGTAACACAAAAGGAAACTATTTTTAATTAAAGCCTCAGTTTTTGTTCCTCACAGGAACCAGCAACATGTCCCCACTAATCATGTCCTTGTGGGGACATTCGGTTCCTTTTAAGATATAAAAACATGCTCTCTCTCTCACACAAGCTCACTCACACAGACACACACGCACACACACACACACACACACACACACACACTCACTCACAGGGGATTCAAAGAGGAAAGGGAAAAGAGGGGGAGAAGGAGAGGAGAGGGCTTAGCTGTACACGGATTTTATTGTTGAATTTGCGGCTTTGATTAAATATTAACGCAATTCCATATTCTCTAAAAATACTGTATAGACCATGTACAAAAACAATCTTCACCATTACATGCATATATATATATATATATATATATATACGTATATATATATATATATATACGTATATATATATATATATATATATATATATGTATATATATATATATATATATATACACACACCTACACACAAACACACACACACATCCATATACATTATAATTAGTACTGCTGTTAAAAGATATCCTTTCTAGTATTTAAAAAAAAAAAGTTTAGTACTTATTTTCCCAAAGATAAAAGAGATAGGAATTGCAATTTTTCAGTGAGCTCATCAATGATGAAAGGCTGCAGTTTGATGCTTTAAACTTTTGTCTCGATGACCCGAACAGCAACCTTTTACATAGCAACTGTATACCGATCTGACCGTATAGAACATATCTGCAGATCTGCAAGGGTCAAGACAGTCTGAATAATAATCTTAGGCCAGCAAGGCTGTAAACCAGCATGGCTGATGGTGCCATACGGTTCCCAGTCAATAAAATACTGAATGACTCCCAATTAAAAATGTAAAAGGTTTCAGCAGTGGAACCTCTGACATCCTTCAGGCTGGTGGGGCATCAGCAGAAGGGTCCAGAGTCAGGGATACAGGCTTTTTTTCCCCACAGGATGGGGTACTTCCAGCTAAAAAGAAACACATACATGAACATAGAAGTTTGTTCATTAATTCAATCACCTTCAGTAGCCATTTTATCCTGGGTAGGTAATTGTGGTACTACCTCACATCTTCACAGACCCTGGTTTAGTCCAGAGCTCAGGTGTGGAGTTTTACATCTTCCCTCATGACCACATGTGTTCTCCAGGTTCCATCCCATGTCCCCAAACATATGGTGGTTGGAGAATTATCTACTCTAAGTGGACAATTGTTCCTAAGTGTGAACTGCTGTGTTCATTCTTGGCACGTGTACAGTATGTGTGGCCCAGAAACGCTGGTTGTGAGAGTGTATTTATTGCTTAATATATTTTCTGACTGAGTGCTAAAGACTGAGTGCTAAAATAGAGACCATGTTTAGCTTGGAAACAAGCTGCAGGTGTTAATAATAATAATCAGGTGAGTGCTCGGGGTGAGCTGCTGAGGATAGGGTCCAAATAGGTTACATTCACGCCCACCGCTAACATGCTTCCTGGGTGTTAAGCTCACACCTGGCATTATGAATGTAATTACAGTGCTCACTTGTGATGGGTTTTCATTTTTTTTCTTTCTTTTTTTTTTTTTGCAAGATCAGCTAACAAAACTTCTAAGCTGTTAATCTTTATCCAGTGATGCAGTTTTCTCCATATGCCTCCAAGGCCACCTCTGAATGTGGTGTGAGTGATCAAATCAGCCCTGTGACATCACACCTCTGGCCCACGCACCTCACACCACATTGGCCCTCACACCTCACACCACATTGGCTTATGTTCGGATCACTCATATGATAATGCCAAGTGTGAACAGATCCATAGAGACATGGAGATTGTCACAGTAACAGATTGCCACCAACAATTGCTAAAAGTTAGTCTGAACAGCACGACTATCCTGGGATTTTGAAAATTTCTGCCACTTGGCATTATATCTATGTAAACATCTCACTGTTTTTTATCCAATTTACTAATTAACAAACAAAACCAAACAGCAATAATCATTAAAGTGCCATTTTCCCTGTTTTCCACTAAGGGATTCTGCAGCACCCTCAGCTCCACCTTTTCCACATCTCTACCACCAGCCAAAAATTAGAGATGTGAAAGGTCGCTGATATACAGAAATAGACTGGGAGTACGAGCATGTGCTTGGACAATTGGGTCTACTCTCTATGTTGATTCTTAAACACCAGTCAGCAGTACTCCTTGTGCCAGTGCCTTGTGCCAGTGACAGGAGAGATGACGATTGCTTGGACAGCTAGTGTGAAGACTTATTAAACATTACACAATAAAAGAATAAAGCAGGTTTAGCACAATAAATCAACTATAGCAATCTATACACACACTGCAGGTGAAAGTGGCCAGTTCAGCTACAGTTCTGATATGAGTAACTATATATATATATATATATATATATATATATATATATATATATATATATATATATATATATATCGACCTTGAAGATTACCTCGGAAACAAACCCAGAGAAGGTGAGTGTGAAACATTTATACAGCAAGTTATAGTTTGTGAATTTTATGAACAGAAAAAGAGTTTAAGAAACTCACATTGGTCAAAGAAAACAGTAATTATAACAGTAATCTGGCACCATGAGATACAATCAAGAAAAGTATATTTAATTAATGTTTATGTCACTGTAAATAAAAAGCAATCTAGCCACATGGGTAAATGTAGATAATGCAGATAAATGTAGAGGGTTGCGTCAGGAAGGGCGTCCGGCGTAAAACGTGCCAAATGTAACCATGCGTGAATTCCATACCAGATCGGTTGAGGAACGGGTTAACAACGACCGGCAATTGGACTACTGTTGGTTGAGGAAGGAGAGGAAGGAGACAAGAAGTTAATTGGTGTGAGAGTAGAGGATGCCGAGGATAGAGTGAGGTGGAAACAGATGATTTGCTGTGGCGGCTCCTAACGGGAAAATCCGAAAGTAGAAGAAGAAAAAGATGATTGTAAATAAAAAGCACTGGCTTTTTAGGAGTTTCTAATGGACAATAGTATTGTTTCTCCAAGCTGACAATAGGTCAAAAAAAGCCAGCTGGGTAAAATTTGGCTCACCGTGATGTGTTTTCTCTTGAAGGAAGTAAATTCCTTCTTAAGATGAAGGAATTTAAAGTTTCCTTCATCTTGACCACAAAATAGCAACCTGGATGAAGTAAATTTAAGGACTATGAGTTTTATGGCATACATACTGAAGATCTGGATGGACCTCCTGTAAAGCTCCTTTGGATGAGTCCAGTCCTGCCCTTTGTGCTCTTCTATGCACAGTCCTCCAGAGAACAGGGTTTAACCTCAGAAAGAAACAGTGTTTGTATTTAACCCAATCTAACCACAAAGGTCTGAATACAACACTTGTGTGCATGCAATTAGTGATCTGCCGCCGAACAACATTCATTCCCTTTTGTCTCCAAGCACACTGGACTAGATGAACACAACTCAGCAACTGAGGACTGAGGGATTTGCTCAGAGGCCCAGGAGTGGCAGCTTGGTGGCCAAGGGATTTGAACTCACAACCTTCCAATTAGTTGTCCAAACCATTCCCCGATAACCATATTGTGCATTTAGACACTGGTTAAACTCCGGTCATGCATAAGGCTGGTTTATATCTCTGCCTTGAAGTACATCTCATCTGTATATTTACACTGTGATACAGAGAGGCTGATGTTACATTAAGGTTCCTCTGTCTTTTTGTGTTTTACATGAAGTTACCTCACTTACTTTCATGATTAAGTGAGTTAGAATTAAAAAGCTATTTTCCATTTAAAAGACACTAGAAAAGTGTATTTACCCCTTAATTCAAAACCGGCCTCTTACACAATGCATCGTACTCTCAACGTACAGTACTATATAACACTAACAACAGTAAAGATTTATTTTTGTTAATCTGAATCTGTTAGTGCTGCCAAAATCAGAGAGCGTGGGCACAAAATGAGCGCTTAAATATATTATCTCTCCTGTAAGTGATGCAATCAGCTGTATATCGGAGAAACCAAGAAAAGAATGCCTGATTACATTGTCAAGCACCTTCATGCTACGCGAAATAAAGGATTTGTCCTTTCCTGTCACAAGAAACTTCAGCAATGATGGACATAACATTAATGACATCTTTGTTTTTACTACTAGTTGTTGTTATGAGAGAAATTAAACGAGGAAACGTACGGGAATTTTGGAAAGCGACGGAACGAATGTCATGTTTTTCCGTTCACCTTTAGAAGCTATTTGCTTTTTTGCCGGTGTGAAATATTATTTGGGTGTGTTCTGTGTGTAAATATTTAACCTAGATGCTATGGTTCAAAGTACGAAGAATAATTCTATTCAACTTATTTCTTATTCAGGTTTTCTGGTTTCCAAAAGAACTGGAGAGTTATTCTGGTGATAAGCTTGCCTTCTTTGTGTCCGTGGCCATATGACTGGGGAGTTCATTTGTGGCTGAATCCATATAACTGATGTTGTACTGACCTTGGACATTACCATGTAGTCTCTCCAGGTTTTACCAGGTTGGCCCACTGGTGTGAGTATGGTGGTCATTAGGATGTGTTTTGTTCTGTTTACACTGCCCCTGGTGGTTAACAGAGATACTACTTACGTAACTATGGTTCTATAATATATGCAGTTTATAGACGCATAGAACCGTAGTTACTTCAATAACTAGTAATTTATTTTATTCATGTTTTATCCTTAAATACACACTGATGTATATGTACTGTATGTACTTTAGTGTGTGTGTGTGTGTGTGTGCATTTCTGTTATTTTGAGAGTGCTAGGAATAAACCTGGCTTGTAATGGGATTAGTAAGTTTTATATAGTATTTCCAGAACGTTTTATATATTTCCGTATAGTATATATTTTTTTTAACTTTGTCATATGCAGAAGTGAAATAAGCTGAGTCTAAGAGCTATTATACTGTATATATACAGTACAGTAAAGAGTGATAGAGAGAGAAAGGGAGAGAGCGAGAGAGACAGAGAGAGAAGTAAACGTAGCAGTGAAACCCTGCTGTATGCTTCTACCATCTACCTTTTTTTAGATGTGATGTTGCCATGGCAACTTCAACTCCATGGCCTCGTTCTTTCAGCTCTGAAATTATGGGCTGCCCTGCCTGATAACACTGATAGGAAGACAGGAAAGAGAGAGAGAGAGAGAGAGAGAGAGAGAGAGAGCATTCTTATGCTATTTTATTTTGCCAGTTTGCTTTGTTTTAGTGAATCTAATCGTATATATTCAATATATAAGAACAAATAATAATTTCTAAATTTAATAATATAGACAGTATATTATTGGATAACACTGCATCCATTTTTTTTTTTTATATACTTGAGATTTACTAACAATATTAGTATGTTGCCACAAATAAACACAAAAGAAAACACACAAATAGCTTTAGTTCGGAATTATTTGGAATTATTAAATAAGTTATATTTATTGTATCTCTGATTGTGTAATGCAGATAGATTTTGAATAAAAAAATAAACCCATTCCAATACTTCCTGTCAAATCTGTTAACAAAACAACGGAACATCCCAAACATACCAAGATTTTACAAATCATTAATGACTCATTTTAGACAAATAAATAAATAACTAAATAAAGGCTTTAAGGATAAAACACATCTTTGTCCACATGATGCATGGTTCCCTACAGTATATAATTAAAGAAAACCTGCAGCTTTAGTGCTGCACTACAGCTGCTGTTATACTGCAGCCATTGTGCATTAATACAGCAGTTACTGTGTGTTTTCCTGCACTTCCTCACTCCCAAATTTGCAGTACCACTGTGATATTCCAGTAGTACTGCGTTTAGTTTACTTTACTGATCCTGTTATAATTCCTCTGCACTGGACTAAAAAATAAGACTGTTTATTGAATTTCTTTCTTTCTTTTCTATTTAGATTGCACTTTTCTAACACCTAAAGTTTAAAGGAATTCTGATATAAACACCAGAATGCTAGCTAGCATTATGTGTTTGCTAATAAAATGCCATTGCAACACATCCTTCTCTTTCCTTAAAGGTAAAAATGAATTTTCCTAAATACAAATCAGAGCAGGGGGGCACGGTGGCTTAGTGGTTAGCACGTTTGCCTCACACCTCCAGGGTAGGGGTTCGATTCCCGCCTCCGCCTTGTGTGTGTGGAGTTTGCATGTTCTCCCCGTGCCTCGGGGGTTTCCTCCGGGTACTCCGGTTTCCTCCCCCAGTCCAAAGACATGCATGGTAGGTTGATTGGCATCTCTGGAAAATCCCTAGTGTGTGATTGCGTGAGTGAATGAGAGTGTGTGTGTGTGCCCTGTGATGGGTTGGCACTCCGTCCAGGGTGTGTCCTGCCTTGATGCCCGATGACGCCTGAGATAGGCACAGGCTCCCCGTGACCCGAGGTAGTTCGGATAAGCGGTAGAAGATGAGTGAGTGAGTGAGTGACAAATCAGAGCGACTCCAAGAAGACCACCGACTTTAAATAACCCTCAACAACTAATAAATAAACATTCAACACAATATCAACAACATCTTTTCATAATATCTAAATTTTAATATATTCGCTCGTATACTATTCACATACAGTAGTTAGTGCTTGAAAATCAGTTCATGAACATTTATTAATTAGAAATATTGACTTTTGTAACTTTTATATAATTTATATGAGAATCATGCTAGCATGAAACATGGCTAAATTAATCTAGCCTTATCCAGCATTATCCAGTTTTAGAGCAACACAGATCCCAGGCTGGAGCTCTGGCAGGGGTCTGATGTCATGATATCTCTGTTTGGCATTCCCATACCTCTGTACCACGTTTTGAATGTTCGGCAATGCCGGCAACAGATTAACCCCTAAGGTAGTACTACAAATCTGCTGCCCAGCATAAGCTGTACCGGACTTAGGGGAGATGTTTCGTAGGACAGAGCGCTAGAAATTGGTCTGTGAGCACAGCATAGTGAGAACTGTCATAAACCTAATCATAAACCTGCCTTTACAGAGCTATGTGTAAAAATAAAGAATGCTCAATTTGATTATGCTGTAGCTCTCTTCTAACAACAACATGAGCAAACTGATCGGTTTGTGCTAGAACGCACTAATCATGAAGGTGCTAGTGCCCAGAAAACCTGAACACAGTCAGTCAGCGATTACACAGATGTCAGTGTTGTCCAAGATAAAATAGTAGTCAGTACAGTCAAAGAAAGATGAAAGCGCTAATGCTCAAGCTTCTAAATCCAGACCAGATAGATTATCCTGCAAAAGAAATGGATTATCGTCAGGAGATGGGCATTGGTCCCTTTTTTACTTTAATGTTAAGTAAAATTAAATTATATTCCCTACATTCTCTACAGTTCACATTCAAATCTTGATGCTAGATGAGATTAGCAACTTGGTTTTGTATTAAACTAGAAGTATATACAGTAGAAGCACCATTCCTTTAACGCAATGCCAGACTGTAATGCAGTGTGGCTTATTGTGCTTAGTAACAGCCCCGGGTCTGCTACTGTATGTGCTGGGAAAAAGGTGGTTGAATCTTAGAAGAAAAAGAGTGAAGGAGTGGGTAAGTACACTCAGATATTCATGCTACAGGGGGGTAAATACCGCATGCACCTTGGTTGAGGGTATACTGTATGATGTTTATTGAAGGATGGTTCTGCTTCAGAATGCCTTTTCTAAAAATCATTTACTTAACTATTAAAGCACCTTTTGCTAATGCAGCACTCTACCAACATTCATTTTTCCTTGTAAAATTGCTCCAGATCTACTATAAGTGCAAGGGGATCTCTGATGCACAACCCCCTTCAAGTCATTCCACACAGGTTTTCAATAGGATTTAGATCTGGGCTCTGACTGGGCCATTCATAAACAGTGATCTTATTCTGAAGCCATTCCTTTGTTGACTTGAATTTGTGCCTTATGTCATTATAGTGGTGGAAGGTGAAATTTCTTTTCATCTTCAGCTGTCTAACAGAGGTTTGTAGGTTTTGTGCTGAAATAGATTGGTATGTAAAGTTATCCATGATTACCTCTATCCTGAATAGAGTTCCAGTCCCTCCTGAATAGCAACAGACCCTTAACTCGATGCTGACACCATGGCTATTGTGTCTTTTGGGTGATAAGTTGTCTTCATTCATTCATTCATCTTTTACCGCTTATCCGAACTACCTCGGGTCACGAGGAGCCTGTGCCTATCTCAGGCGTCATCGGGCATCAAGGCAGGATACACCCTGGACGGAGTGCCAACCCATCGCAGGGCACACACACACTCTCATTCACTCACGCACTCACACACTACGGGCAATTTTTCCAGAGATGCCAATCAACCTACCATGCATGTTTTTGGACCGGGGAGGAAACCGGAGTAAGATGTAAATCATTAAAGAGAAAAGGTGATGGCTTAAAGCACTAACAGGATCAAGTCACACACTGGGCTAGAAAAGCAAACGATAAACAAAAATCATGTCGTGTTGACTTTTTTCCAGTTAGCATGCAGAGTCATTGCAATGTAAATGATGCATGTTGAAATGGCCATTTTCCTTTTTTGCAGACTATAGATCTGTTCCCATGTTGTTTCCAGGCAATTTCTGTTGACAATTTGTCTTGAACAAAACAGCTTACAGCTTACCTAGAAAGATGACATTCATTTTTAATTGGTTAACAAATATAAGTACTTTCATTCATTTATTCATCTTCTACCGCTTATCCGAACTATCCTCGGGTCACGGGGAGCCTGTGCCTATCTCAGGCGTCATCGGGCATCAAGGCAGGATACACCCTGGACGGAGTGCCAACCCATCGCAGGGCACACACACACACTCTCATTCACTCACGCAATCACACACTACGGACAATTTTTCCGGAGATGCCAATCAACCTACCATGCATGTCTTTGGACCGGGGGAGGAAACCGGAGTACCCGGAGGAAACCCCCGAGGCACGGGGAGAACATGCAAACTCCACACACACAAGGTGGAGGTGGGAATCGAACCCTGGAGGTGTGAGGAGAACGTGCTAACCACTAAGCCACCGTGGCCCCTGATAAGTTGTCTTGTTTTAGCTTAAACTTACTTAAGTAGTAAGCATTTACCTTGGTCTCGCCAGTCCATAATAAATAACAAATAATCATAATAATAAATGCCTTTTCTGATGCAGACTGATGTAGATCTGAGGTTTGAGCATCATTCATGTTCCAAAGCCTGTGCATGAACTAGGATGTCTACACCATCTTGATATTCTGGACTTTCTGTCTACTTGCGGTACTTGTCAAACACAACCGATGTAGCTATCATCACCATTAGCTGGAAGAACATGATTCTCTCTGTTTTTACCTGGTCCTTCTTTAAAGGCATTGGGACCAGTGGAGCATTCCCTGGCTGATACCTGTGGATGATGCAGGCTACTGTGTGGTACTGAATGTATGGTCATCTTTTCACCCTGTGCTGTCTATGAAGAAACCCATGCAGTTCAGCATACCTCAAAGTCTTAGCTGCGCCACCGACTCTCTAAGCACTATGACTTAATATCAGGTGCTAAGTCTGTTTGGATCTTACACTGGGGCCTCTGTCTTAAATTTTCAGCCAGTGTACACACCTTTTATTAGTTGTTTTATTGTCTGTGCCTAGTTCAAGTTCTCACTCACTCATTTTCTACCGCTTATCCGAACTACCTTGGGTGACGGGGAGCCTGTGCCTATCTCAGGCGTCATCGGGCATCAAGGCAGGATACACCCTGGACGGAGTGCCAACCCATCGCAGGGCACACACACACACACTCTCATTCACTCACGCACTCACACACTACGGACAATTTTCCAGAGATGCCAATCAACCTACCATGCATGTCTTTGGACCGGGGGAGGAAACCGGAGTACCTGGAGGAAACCCCCGAGGCACGGGGAGAACATGCAAACTCCACACACACAAGGCGGAGGCGGGAATCGAACCCCAACCCTGGATCTAGTTCAAGTTACTCAAGCTATTTCTCCAAGTTCCTTGCAATGAGTAGAGTACAGACCTGTACTTCTCCTTTTTTTTGTTCAGCTTTGTGAATACCCTGTAGCTTATTTTTCACATTGTGTTGGCTACCATCTGCAATATTGAGAAACACATTTAACCAAATGGTATCATGAAATATCCAGTTTCTGTTTGAAAGCCAGCTGGCTACACTCTGAACACAGAGATAAGAAATAGCCAAAGATTTACTGCAGGAGAACAAAAAGAATAGTAGATCTGGGTTTATTAGAAAGAGTTGCACAATAGAATTGTTTGAGATCAAACAAAGTATAAATACTATAAGTGTAACTATAATTATTTAAGTTGGAATCCTAACGATGCCACAATCATCCACGTCTGGAAGACCGAGAGAGCAAAACTGGCCAACCTGTCAGACTGGGAAAAATGGCTCTCCTCTACCAATGGTGGTGTATATCAAAGAAAGCATGTTATACCTGCAGGTTGGTATCTGTCATATATGAGGGGAGAACTAAATGGTGGCTGAGAATTGGCCAAGACTATGTTACTGAGAAAGTTAGGAAAAATGCTACTAATAAAAGAAGAAAAAGGCCATTTCCCCATATTACTAGCATGATACATAATACTGGACAGCCAGTATTAAAACCACCTGCTTTATATTGTGCTTCCAAAATTGCTCTGACCCCCTCGAGGCATGGACTTCACAAGAATGCTGCAAGTGTGCTGTTGTATCTGGCACCAAGAGGGTATCAACAGATACTTTAAGCTGTGTAAATTGTGTGATAAGTCTTGTTTGTCCAGCACATCCTACAGATTCAAACATCCCACTTCATCAAAAAACCTCAGAACCCTTCAGAACTGCTCCTTTACCTTAGAATAACTTATTAACAAAAGGCTTGACCAAACAAGTATATTCTGAGTCTAGACTTAAGCAGTGAGATTGTATCTGAGTACAAACCCCATCTGGAAGGTTGTTCTAAAACCGTGTGGCTTTGTAAGGGAAAGCTCTGCCCCCTGCTGTAGCCTTTACCATTCGACTTACAAACAAAGAGCCTGCTCATTTTGACTGAAGTACACTCACGCACTCACTTTCTACCGCTTATCCGAACTACTAAAAGACTATTGTGTCTTTTGGGTGATAAGTTGTCTTCATTCATTCCTTCATCTTTTACCGCTTATCCGAACTACCTCGGGTCACGGGGAGCCTGTGCCTATCTCAGGCGTCATCGGGCATCAAGGCAGGATACACCCTGGATGGAGTGCCAAACCATCGCAGGGCACACACACACACTCTCATTCACTCACACAATCACACACTACGGACAATTTTCCAGAGATGCCAATCAACCTACCATGCATGTCTTTGGACCGGGGGAGGAAACCGGAGTACCCGGAGGAAACCCCCGAGGCATGGGGAGAACATGCAAACTCCACACACACAAGGTGGAGGCAGGAATCAAACCCCCAACCCTGGAGGTGTGAGGCGAACGTGCTAACCACTAAGCCACCGTGCCCCCCGACTGAAGTACACATTCTACAAATTGTTTACACGCTGCTTAACTTATTGGATACTTTAAACCTGGAGTCTCTCATCTGGCTCTGCTGAAACATGCTGTGTGTCATCAGCATAACAGTGGAAGCTAAATCCATGCTGTTTTATCATGGTTATGTTTTAACCTGCTTGTCTTCTTTCTGGCCTTGGCTCTGGATTGTCCCCGATTAACTAAAATTGTTCTGAGACTATGAGCTATGCTTCAAGAAATGAGAGCAGTGCCTTCCCAAGTAAGTTGGATATTTCCCTCCATTACAGTCCAGCTCTTACCTGAACATTAGCTCTTACTAGAGATTTTTAAAAACCCATGCTTGCCAAGGACACAAATATTATCTGCTATATCCAGTGCCCTAACCCTGAAGGCTAAGTATATTTCTCATGGTTTAAGAGGTCTCCTATACCCCAAGCTTCATGACACACGAAGGACTGCTGACTATACCTATGGCATGCAGATTTCTATAGAAAATATACTACTCCCAAACTTGCTAAGAATCTGGATGTGCTGGCTGTGATCACTAATGCTGCAATCTTCTCCATCAGAGAGCTAGCTATTATACAGTAATCACAAACAAAGTTATTATTGATGAAAACTGAAAATGTGGATACGGGCAAGAAACTCACTGGAAATGATTTGAACAGGAACACTGTGCTGCTAACATGGATGCTCAAACAGATTAAGATCTGGGGAATTTAAAGGCCAAGTCATCACCTTGAACTATTTGTCGTGTTTCTCAAACCGTTCCTGAACATGCTTTTGCAGTGTGTTCAATATGCATGATCCTGCACTATCCTGAAAGGAGCATTAGGTTATATTGATCTTTATGTAGGCAGGAGATGCAAATTACCATCTACTGTACATGAATGCCAGGACCCAAAGTTTTCCAGCAGTTTTCTTCCCAGGGTGCCATCTTGGTACCTTCCAGGGTCCAGTTCTGATGCTCACGTAACCATTGTAGTTGCTTTTGACAAAGGACACGGGTCTGCATGGGCACTCTAACTGGTCTGTGGCTACACAACCACATATGCAGCAAGACGCGATGCACTTTGTGTTCTAAAACCTTTCTATTATAGCTAACATTATCTTGTTTCAACAATTTGTTTTTGGCACCTTAACCCTGTCACTCGTTCACTGGTTCGCCTTTCTTTTGGTACTGACCATTCATCTAGCCATTGCAATTTTGCCCTTGGCAAAGTCAAGTCAAGTCAAGTCAAGAAGCTTTCATTGTCATTTCAAACATATATAGCTGTTGCAGTACACAGTGACATGAGACGACGTTTCTCCAGGACCATGGTGCTACATGAAACAAAGACAGGGCTAAGGACTTAAGTAAGTAGTCCTAGATACATAAAGTGCATCTGTGCAACCTGGTGCAAACAGTGAAAGACAAAAAGACAGAAAGACAGTGCAGGACAAAAGACAGTGCAAACAAAAAATACAAGACATCACACAAAAGAGAATACACAAGACAATAAACAAAAACAGCGCCGACCAGTGTAAATACAGTACTGTTTGTTCAAACAATATTACGTGTGCAGAAATACTGGGATGAACACAATATTATAGCAGCAGTTACGTACACGAGGTAATATAAAGTATTGTGCAAAACAGCAATCAACTGAAATGTGAGACAGCATGTAGGTTGGTGGATGTATAATGGAAGAGTGTGTAAAAAAAGTCACTCGGGTCCTTATGTTTCCCTGTTTTTCCTGCTTCCAACACATTGAGAACTGACTGTTCACTTGCGTTCACTTGACTGTTCTCCTTTATTAAATAAAATAAAATGCTTTTATTATTAATTTAACCAACCCCTTGACAGTTGCCATTGTAACCAGTTCACTCATTAATTTTCTACCGCTTATCCGAACTATCCGAACTAGGCAGGATACACCCTGGACGAAGTGCCAACCCATCGCAGGGCACACACACACACACACACACACACACACACACACACACACACACACACACACACACACACACACACACACACACACACACACATACTACGGACAGGTTTTCCAGAGATGCCAATCAACCTACCATGCATGTCTTTGGACCGGGGGAGGAAACCGGAGTACCCGGAGGAAACCCCAGAGGCACGGGGAGAACATGCAAACTCCACACACACACAAGGTGGAGGCGGGAATCGAACCCCCAACCCTGGAGTTGTGAGGCGAACGTGCTAACCACTAAGCCACCGTGCCCCCCTTTGTAACCAGTTAATTATTGTTATTCATCGTAGTGGATTTAATGTTATGGCTGATTATTTTATGTGAATCATTGTCAGTAAAACCGCAATAAAGCTTCTAGTACAATTTGAGATCCATCTAAAATGCATGAACGTCACACTCATTACCAATGTAATTGTGCAGATAATGGGTTGATTTTTATTTTTATATGTATATAAATATATATTTCCTCATCTGCCAAATATTGATTGCTGGCTATGCCATTCTGAGGCAGTTCAAGTTTGTCCTAATGATCATGTCTTTCCTTTTCTGGTGAGCTTCGTATGTGTCTCCTTGACAAGTCCCAGTTTCGATGCACAACTCTAGTCTCACACAGATTTCTGGCAAGAACTCAAATAACCTAAAGCAAGTGCAACTATGCATATATGTGTATTTGTATATGTTTGGAACACATTATCTTGTTCAATCCAAATAATGTATTTGTTTTTGGTCACAGGTTGTAATATTTATTTTATTATTCCCCATAATTTCTAGCTCAAATAATCCCCTAATGCTCCAGAAAAGTATCAGGGTCTAAATCAACAAGAAAAGTGCATCACGTCATGACTTCACTGTATCTGCCTTTTCTCAGCAATTCTGTTTAACTGGGAAACTTATAGTTATAGTCAAGCTACTACTAGTGTGTATATTGTATGGAAATTTTGTGTTATGTAATTACAATTATGGGCCACGGTGGCTTAGTGGTTAGCACGTTCGCCTCACACGTCCAGGGTTGGGGGTTCGATTCCCGCCTCTGCCTTGTGTGTGGAGTTTGCACATTCTCCCCGTGCCTCTGGGGTTTCCTCCGGGTACTCCGGTTTCCTCCCCCGGTCCAAAGACATGCATGGTAGGTTGATTGGCATCTCTGGAAAATTGTCCGTAGTGTGTGTGTGAGTGAATGAGAGTGTGTTTGAGTGAATGAGTGTGTGTGTGTGCCCTGTGATGGGTTGGCACTGATGCCCTGATGTCCTGCCTTGATGCCTGATGACGCCTGATAGGCACAGGCTCCCTGTGACCCGAGGTAGTTTGGATAAGCGGTAGAAAATGAATGAATTACAATTACACATTTAATTATTAATACCATTGTTAGCTAACTTAACTTTTAAGTTAACCAATAGACTGTAACTAGAACCTGAGGAAAACCTCAGTAGCAAGCTAAAGTCCAATATTTACCTCAGATGCTGATTTAGGAGATGCTGTGGTCTACACAAGGTCTTTGAGGACAACAACCTCCTAATCAATAGACAATGACTGTATCTGACTGTTGAAAGGACGTTATTCATAAAAACACTCTCTTGTGTATAACAGAGAGTGTATAATATTGTGTCTTGGTTCAATCAAAACCAAGAACATGTATGTTGTCTGAACCGGTAATCCGTGCTATTTCTTCAGGAAGAGAATGTGGGAACATTTGGAGAAACCATTCACATACTACTTGTTTTAACTATCTCTAATTATTAGACTTTAGACAATATGCAAAAGTAGTAAGAGACATGAACCAAGTGAATGTGACTCAATGCTGCCCCCCAGTGTTCAAAAGCATTTACATTACATTACAGTACACGACATTTTGGCTTGAGATATTAGGTTAAATACACTGATATAAAAATTTCCATTTTATTTTTTAGCTTTGTTACAAAACTGTACCTTAACAGAAACGCTGCCCAAAAGTCAGACCTACAAATATATTGTGGTATATGATTATATGATATATAAAGACATATGAGTCGCACATTTTATTACGTAACAACATTATATTCACTTTGTAAGATCAGCAAATTGTATTTTTCTATTTTTTTGAGTGGATATGAGTGTAGTGAATGAAAAGGTTATTACTGTACTGATCTGATGAACGGGGTCAAAGAAATCTAAGAAGTCAAAGAATCGTTTGCAATTTCTATCTTTATTTTCTCCCTCCCTCTCTCTCTCTCTCACACACACACACACACATATACACACACACACACACACATACACACACACACACACACACACACACACTTAAACAGGTGTTGCCTCCGTTTTGCCGTTTGTGGTAACGAGTTGCATCAGAGTGCCCGATGGTGGTCTTTCCTCTCCAGTTGCCCACTTGTGCAACAACCTAAAAGACAAGGTTATTCAGTTTAGCTTCTAGACCAAGGGTCAGTTGAACAACTTATAAAAAAAAAAAAAATAATAATAATAATAATAATATATATATATATATTTTAATTATTGTATAGCACTATATATATATATATATATATATATATATATATATATATATATATATATATATATATAATCATGACAGAGCTCTTTATAATGAACACAATATAAATGGAATTTGAAGAAACATGAGCATAATTCAGTGGATTTCTTTGTTTTTAAGGCAGCAAACCAGAGATACAGTAGAAGTATTTTACATGATCCCTTGTGATCACTAAATCACTGTGATAGCAAAAAGAGTCAAGCTCCAAGCATGACAACACAAAAAATGTAAAGACTTCTGGGTTGTGTCTTGATCATCAATTTTATAACCAAAGTAAAACCTATAGACTTTCTAAATAAAACCTGTTTATTGCTGTGTGTTTCAGGTTTAAATTTTTACTACTTGCATTGAAGGCAGGATTAAAATCTAGAAATCAAAAACTGGCAATTTAAAAATAACAGTAGGAATAATAATAATAATAATAATAATAATAATAATAATAATAATAAAAACGGGAAATCTTCAGGAAAACCTCAAAGCTCAGCAGCCCAAATATACAAGACGCAAACCTATTCGGGAGTCAAAGAAGGAAACTTCGCTACTCAGGAAGTAGTAATATACTGTATTATTAATCAGTTTAGCCCTGATTCAGGGCAACAGGAGACTGAAGACTGAATCGAACCGAAAGGACAGTGTTGATCATTTTACATAAGATATGATTGAAACAGTAATCTTCCAATTAATTTCACTGTACAGGAATTTATGCAGGTAGATACGCTATAAGGCCAAAAGTATGTGGACGCCCTTCCATCATTCCTGTGGAAAGCATTAGGCGTTCCCTTCACTTGATAAGAAAGGGTCTGAATCTGTTCAATAGTCTAAAATAGTTCTGCATAGAGCCTTAACCTCAACCTTAATGAACACATTTGGGATGAACCGGAACACTGACTGCACCCCAGGCCTCCTCAGCTGACATTACATTTACAGCATTTAGCAGACACCCTTATCCAGAGTGACTTACAACTGAGCAACTGAGGGTTAAGGGCCTTGCTCAGGGGCCCAGCAGTGGCAGCTTGGTGGACCTGGGGTTCGAACCCATGACCTTCCGATCAGTAGCCCAGCACCTTAACCACTGAGCTACCACATCCCCACATTAGTGCCTGATGTTCCTGTGGCTGAATGGTCAGAAATTGCCAAGAAACATTCCAAAATCATTTAGAACAATTATGACTATAGAACAAAAAAAATCATAC
This sequence comes from Tachysurus vachellii, assembly GCF_030014155.1. Classification (NCBI taxonomy): domain Eukaryota; kingdom Metazoa; phylum Chordata; class Actinopteri; order Siluriformes; family Bagridae; genus Tachysurus; species Tachysurus vachellii. The sequence goes on along the minus strand of NC_083461.1, from coordinate 35,848,156 downwards.
TATTCTAACATACGAGTAATAATAATTAATGAAACGTAAGGTATAAACAGTTATACTCACTCAGCTACATAGCCCAGTGGTGTCCAGGAAGTGACATCAGCATCTGGCATGAATTGCCTATTCGCGGGTGTATCCAAGGTAACTCTGAATGAACACAGTCAGGGTAAGATTGTTACAGGGGCTGTTGTCCTGGCAACCCACAATACAGGGGGGGGGTTTGTGCAGAAAGAACATGTCAAAATTGTAAGAAAACATTTGTGCCGCAGTAAAGTGGATACAAAGGTTAAAAGTCCTGGATTTAGTTGTTAACTAAGTCTGCATGTGTTGTGTTCTTCAGATCCGGCCATGTTCTGTGACTCAATCTGCCTTTCAACAGAATCCAGTTAAGAATGTGACTTAAATTAAATTAGATGTTCCTGAAGTGGATTTGGAGTGGAAACAGCAAAGCAGCTGGTAATTAGGGTCATGATCGGTATCCTTTCGACTTTATAAGAAATAATGTGGTGATTTTTATTCTTCCTGGTGGTCCAGCGGCAGAATCCTGTGCTCTCGTTGCTGCGGTCTGGGTTGGATTTCCGGGCAGGTAGTAAGTGTAAGTAATAACTCTCTGTACCGGTCCCAAGCCCGGATAAAATGGGAGGTTGTGTCAGGAAGGACATCCGACATAACACCTGTGCCAAATGAATATAAGCGGGACCAGATGATCGGCTGTGGCAACTTCCGAATAAGGAGCAGGTGAAAGAACAACAACAATGTGGTGATCACATCAATAGTAACAAATTTAGGAAAATTACTTTGTCTGCTTACACAGAGAGACACACAGAGATACACAAAGACACACACAGAGAGACACACAAAGAGAGACACACAGAGAGAGACACACACAGAGATGTACAGAGATACACACACAGAGACACACACGGAGAGACACAGAGAGACACAGGCACATACAGACACACAGACACCCACAGAGACACACACAGACAGACAGAGACACATACACAGAAAGACACACACACAGACACACAGAGACACACACAGGGACACAGACACAGGAACACAGACACACAGCCACACACAGGGACACACACAGGGACACACACACACGGACACACAGGGACACACACACACAGGGACACACTCACACACACAGGGACACACTCACACACACGGGGGCACACACACACACGGGGGCACACACACACACGGGGACACACACACACACGGGGACACACACACACAGGGACACACACACACAGGGACACACACACACAGGGACACACACACACACACACACACAGGGACACACACACAGGGACACACACACACACACACAGGGACACACACACACACAGGGACACACACAGGGACACACACACACACAGGGACACACACACAGGGACACACTCACACACACGGGGGCACACACACACAGGGACACACACACACACACAGGGACACACACACACACAGGGACACACACACACAGGGACACACAGGGACACACAGGGACACACAGGGACACACAGGGACACACACACACAGGGACACACACACACAGGGACACACACACACACACAGGGACACACACAGGGACACACACACACACACAGGGACACACACACACACAGGGACACACACACACAGGGACACACACAAAGGGACACACACACACAGGGACACACACACACACACAGGGACACACACACACACACAGGGACACACACACACAGGGACACACACACACAGGGACACACACACACACACAGGGACACACACACACACACACACACACACACACACACAGGGACACACACAGGGGGGACACACACACACACACACACAGGGACACACACACACAGGAACACACACACACACAGGGACACACACACAGGGACACACACACAGGGACACACACACAGGGACACAAGGACACACACACGGGGGGACACACACGGGGGACACACACATGGGACACACACACACGGGACACACACACGGGACACACACACGGGACACACACACAGGGACACACACACACACACAGGGACACACACACACAGGGACACACACACACACAGGGACACACACACACACACAGGGACACACACACACACGGGACACACACACACACACAGGGACACACACACACACACAGGGACACACACACACACACAGGGACACACACACAGGGACACACACACACAGGGACACACACACACACACACAGGGACACACACACACACACACACACACAGGGACACACACACACAGGGACACACACACACAGGGACACACACACACAGGGACACACACACACACAGGGACACACACGGGGGGGGGACACGGGGGGACACACGGGGGGACTCACACACACGGGGGGGGACTCACACACACGGGGGGGGACTCACACACACGGGGGGGGGACTCACACACACGGGGGGGGGACTCACACACACGGGGGGGGACTCACACACACGGGGGGGGGACTCACACACACGGGGGGGACTCACACACACGGGGGGGACTCACACACACGGGGGGGGACACACACACACGGGAGGGGACTCACACACACGGGGGGACTCACACACACGGGGGGGGACTCACACACACGGGGGGGACTCACACACACGTGGGGGGACTCACACACACGGGGGGGACTCACACACAGGGGGGGGACTCACACACACGGGGGGGACTCACACACAGGGGGGGGACTCACACACGGGGGGGGACTCACACACGGGGGGGGGGACTCACACACGGGGGGGGGGACTCACACACACACACACTGGGACACTGGGACACACACACACACACACACTGGGACACACACACACACACACTGGGACACACACACTGGGACACACACCCTACAGCCCACCTAAATGAGCACATCTTACCTCACCCCCCCTAGAAGGATCTAGTCTGTCCCAATTTCCTGAGGTTTAGGATTCTTCTTGTTCATTCAAGTGCATGGCTCAAGGGATTAAAAATAAAGATGGCAAACCTAGCTCTGTTTAGACACACTTATGAAACAGTGACTGTGCATTTCCATCTAGATCCTATTCAGTTTCGGGTATTGTTTTTCTTTAGAATGTATAATTTTAAGAATTAATTCTGTTTCCCATCAAGTTGCTTTTCTTTAAGAAGTAGGACAATTAGCACAGAGTTCAGATAAAGTCCAATCGAGAACCCAGAGTTAAACTGCACACACTGCAGCATCTTATTTTCTTGTCAGACGAAACCAAACCAAAGCAAACCGTTTTGTGGAACTAGAAATATACATAAATGCACACATATAGGAGAAGAACGGTATCTTTACATCATTTTAACATAGTATGGAATCGCTTACATTATACACTGGAACCTGTTCTGTACTTAATCAAATAAAATCATGAATGTAACCTTGTAATCTCGGCCATTATTTATATATTTATATCTATCTGAGCCTGTTGCTGAATGGTGCCTTAGAATCATGTCTGGGTTGCAAAAGGAAACATGGTTTGAAGCACAAATAAATGAAACTTGTTTTTATGATAGAGAAGAGCATAAAAGAAAACCCTTACAAACCCTAATTGCTGTTGACCTTAAACATTGACCTTGAAATGAGTTGAAGATGGGCGAATGCTATGATTACATTCACTCACAGAATGGGTTTCATTGTTTTTATCAATAGACCGACCCACAACACCGGAACTCGATCGCTACTAATTATTTACTCACGGCAGGATGGCTACGGCAGCAGCTCCAGCAGGAAGACCACTTTTGTCGCCACCGAGACTCTGACACAGCTGATGTACGGCAGCCTTAGCCATGCCATAGCCTATCATTCCTATGGAGAGAAAGCGGAAAAGAAAAGACATTTTAAGAGAGTAACCAATAAATTAGCCTGTCTTTTTGGTCATCTTGAACATTATAATAAGCATTTACTCGCTCTCTCTCACTCATCTTCTACCGCTTATCTGAACTACCTCGGGTCACGGGGAGCCTGTGCCTATCTCAGGCGTCATCGGGTATCAAGGCAGGATACACCCTGGACGGAGTGCCAACCCATCGCAGGGCACACACACACACACTCTCATTCACTCACACACTCACACACTACGGACAATTTTCCAGAGATGCCAATCAACCTACCATGCATGTCTTTGGACCGGGGGAGGAAACCGGAGTACCCGGAGAAAACCCCCGAGGCACGGGGAGAACATGCAAACTCCACACACACAAGGCGGAGGCGGGAATCAAACCCCCAACCCTGGAGGTGTGAGGCGAACGTGCTAACCACTAAGCCTCCGTGCCATAATAAGCATTTATTAATAGATAATTCATGATTATACCTACATACATACCTACATACATACTGTATATATACACGTACTCGGTCCATACTGGAATGGAAAGCCAAATGCTATCCAGTCAAGACATTTGGGTTTGAGATCAAAAGATAAATACGAGACGACAGATTGGACTTAGAACACGGCGCCCACAACCACTCAATTTTTAGGACAGTAAAAGCATAAGGCCTTAAAGTAAACTGAAGTAATTCATGCTGTATTGTTTGAATTGCAGGTTTCTCCCATCAGTCTTCTCTTCAGGAGATAAAATGCTTGCTTCTTTGCATAAGGTATGATGATTGACTTGGCCAGTTTGTCTTCATTAGATTGAATACAATTTTTTTGGTAGACAATGGGGGGGGCACGGTGGCTTAGTGGTTAGCACGTTCGCCTCACACCTCCAGGGTTGGGGGTTCGATTCCCGCCTCCACCTTGTGTGTGTGGAGTTTGCATGTTCTCCCCGTGCCTCGGGGGTTTCCTCCAGGTACTCCGGTTTCCTCCACCGGTCCAAAGACATGCATGGTAGGTTGATTGGCATCTCTGGAAAATTGTCCCTAGTGTGTGATTGCGTGAGTGAATGAGAGTGTGTGTGCCCTGTGATGGGTTGGCACGCTGTCCAGGGTGTATCCTGCCTTGAGCGGTAGAAGATGGATGGATGGTAAACAATGTTTCTGTAGACTTCTGAATTCATTCTACTGCAACCATCATGAATTACATGATCAATAAAGATTAATGAGCCTGTCATGCCAGCCCAGGCCATGACACTACCACCACCATGTTTCCCAGACCAGCTTGTATGTTCTGGGTCATGAGGAGATCGTTTCTTTTCTCCAGAGCTTTTGTGGCTTTCTGTACTTCCTTGTGAATTCCAATCTGGCCTTCTGATACTGACTGCTGATGAGCGATTTGCTTCTTGCGGTATCGCCTCGCCTCTATATTTCTGCTCTTCACATCTTCATACGATGGATTGTCCTATCTTCACGCTTCATACTTTGACGAGGTTGTTGACACCTCTCTGTTATCAGCTGCTACTGTCTTCTTTGGCCAACCTGTTTCTTTTCTGTTTTCTTTTTCAGGACATTGCGGATCAAAATAGCTGTATTTTTGGGTTTATAATGACATAGAGGGCAAACGGAGTAGCTAAAACATTGCTCAGTGAATGCTAACTACATCAGATCCCTTTTCATATGCAAATGAAGTTCAAGCCATGCAGTCACAGGAATGGTTTACATCCACAGATCCATGCAACACTTACTTATACAGGTGACCTTGTTTTCAGCGATGGCCACTGCATCAGAATATTACTATAGTTTGATGAATGTCTCCTGGGTGCCCCCAGAAAAGAGCCGGAAAAGTTGACAATGATTAGGGAGATGAAGGCAGCTACAGTACATCAATGTTCGCTGCAGAACTGCAGGCATTCAAGAAGTGGAACATTGACCTCAAATGTTATTGACTAAGATGTTTGTCTCAATTAAGTAAGCCTTTGCCTAAGCCTTTTTCTTTGCATGACCCATCTTACAAGGCTAAGGTTATAGCATAGAGTGACACCCCCCCCCCCCCAATCAAGAGGGTTATGGGCCTAAATCAAGCACCCAACGGTTTCAGCATGCTAGTGCTTGAGCTTGACGACCCATCATTTTGATCAGTAACCCAAAACCTTGACCATTTAAGCCACCACATCCCGTATTTCTGGGTATGATCAGTCACAAGAAATTGACAGGAATCGACTCAGTTAACCTAAACATGCCTAGCCTTAGTTATGGCCATTTCTACTGGGCTGTACAATGGTGTGACTGAGGCAGTGTCAAGAATTGTACATATGTCTGGGGGAGGTGGTATTACATTGAAGGTGGTAACCCAGATCTAGGAGTAGAGTGACAGGTGGACCACTTTGCCAGTGCCACAAGCCAAGGCACCGCTGATTCTATTTCTCCCACAACATTCTGGGACAAGGTGTCTCACCCCAGATCTAACCTCAACACTTTTTCAGTCTGTAGAGACCTCCAATTCTATGTAGGACTCAGCAACTTGGCCTACATGTGGTTCCATGTTTCACTATTGCTTTCCACATTGTAACACCATGGAAACCTGATATGTCACCAATTCCAGATAGCTGGCAAGTTTTGGCATGTCAGCCAGTGTACCTGTGTCTGTAGGTCTGGTATCTCTGAATACCCAGGTAATGTGGTCCTGCAGGAAACACAAGGACAATATAAACTGGGCCATTTAGTGGGCAGCAAGTGATTATCCACAGTAAATGTGTAAGCTTAAGCTGTTACCGTGAACTAGAGCCCTGCGCGAGACTGTTTTTATAAACCCGCACCCGCCCGCTCCCGCTGAATTTCTGACCAGGACTGCCCACGCCCGCAAGCTGCGTGTTCCACTCCCGCCTGCACCCGCAATGTTTGTGTCCACTCCCGCCAACTCCCGCGGATTTTTTCTTGAGAGCTTGTGAAAATTTTGACACAGTGGAGACACAGTGGTTGGATGTGGCAGCGCATCTCTCACATCAAATGTACCAAATTTAGCGGCTACGTTAACAAAGTGCTGAACTATGTCAACAAAGCCATTCCCGGCAACAATGTCATACGGTCTAATATCTTTACAGCAAAGTGCGACACATTTTTCCATAGTATCTTGCTTAACGTGAGCAGGAAGTGCTTTATTGGAGAATGAGAGCTTGCTTTGACCACCGAGAACTGTGCAGGTATGTCGCCTCAGGCCAGACGTGCCAGATTTATGTCCGTTGTAAATTAACACTTTTGCACGTTTATTGCAGCTTACGAACTTTAACTCTTTCCCATTTTTTTCAGTGACAATTGAGAATTGTGTCCAGATGTCTGACTTGCCTTGCTTTGCTTTTGTCAAATAAACAGCCACTTAAATCTTCTTCTCAACGTCATGTGTTGACTCCATTCTTATTATTAGGCTACACGCCAAATCCCACCGGGTCCCGCGGATCTCCCGCTAAATTTTCTGACCGCCCACTCCCGCCCGGGGCAAAGGTGAAACCACTCGCTCCCGCAAGATTTGCGTTGGGTCCCGCGGGAGCCCAATCCCAATGCAGCCCTCTTTGGACTGGACAGCAGCCAGACCTTCAATCGGATATTTATTTGCTATACTGTCAAGACACAGGAAAGAGAGTAAACAGGAACTGGTTGCAACTGACCAACTGATAGGCAGCTCACAAAGACATAACATGGTTATGTGGGCAGTTCTACATTTACAGCATTTTAGCAAATGCCCTTATCCAGAGCAACTTACATTTTTATCTAATTTTATACAAGTGAGCAGTTGAGGGTTAAGGGCCTTGCCCAGGGGCCCAGCTTTGGCAGCCTGGTGGACCTGGGATTCGAAGTCACAATTTTCCAATCAGTCCAACACCTTAGCGACGAAGCTACCACATCCCCCACATAAACATTTATCATGCACACACCAGAAAGGTCTGGTCAGTCTTTAGTACCACACATAAACTCTTCAGGGATTTCTAAAAATATCATAAAGCTAGTTGCATATACACATGAAGCTCGCTTGCTTGTTTTACAGTCAACCAGGTCAGCATTTTATGTTACTTAGTTGCATTCTGTATAAAAAAGAAAAACCTCCCACAAGCATTTTATTTTTATTCTCAATTTTCAGTCCAACAGCATTAGCGTATTAATTTTGTCTCATTTTTGTCTCAAGTTTTCAGGACAATCCAACGGTGTGTACCTGGGGTCGGCCCTAGTGCAGCCTTGGCTCCTGAAAGTGCGAGAAGACCCCCCTCTTTCAAATGTTTGGCTGCTAGGTGACTGGAGATGGTGGAAGTCCAGACACTCTGCTTCCACATCAAGTCTGAGTTCTTATACAAGGCTAAAAATGGGAGACAGGGATAGAGTCAAAGCTGCTCCTTAACAATTCTTAACAGTCCAGAAGTTGAAGAACAATGTTGCATGTGAATCTGATTACTCCTAGTCTGAGTTAAAAAAAAAAAAAAAAAAGTGTAATGTTCTCACTTTTGGCCTTTGCACTTCCTCCTGCCCAGCCTCCAGCCACGCACAATATTGCATCAACCTTTTTATCTCCCAGCAGCTCACTAACATCAGCTGTAACCTGAGGGAATAATCAAATATTTGTTCAGAACACTTATTATGTATGTAAGTTCATTCTATAAACCGCAGAGATCCATAAAGGCCATTAAGTATCTTGAGACATGCTGAATAAATAATAAAGTGTGCGGTTAATATTTTTCCAAGGTACCTCAACAAATCAGAGCTTGTTTTTAATGACACTGTGGCATTATCCTAGTGATTCACACCTTGCTAGTTCCAAGGCTCATAGATATAGTGTTAAATACATAATTGCGTTCTATTACACTCTTCCTATCCACTAGGGATGGTAAGAATCACTGGGACTCACTTTGGTAATGTCTGAAAGTTGATCTGAAAAGATCTCCACACTCCCACCACTGGAAAGGGCAATGCTAACCTTGTAGAATTTGTGTACGATGCTCATCTGTAGGCCATGCTGATAACATCCACCACCCAGTGATGCTTAGATCAACTAACTACACAAATGGAATCAGGTGTGGCTCCTGCTTGATTGTATTAAAAACCTGAAAGATACCCCTTGTTTGTAAAATACCATAGGGTTAATTCAGATATCTCAGATTCAACTCTTGAGTCATCTTGCCACCAAAGCATACAAGGCAAGCGTCCTAAAATAGACTAATAAGGAGGGGCTTTAAATGACTCCGGCACAAGGGGAGGACCCTTGCAAATCTTCTCATCCAGAGATCCCAGAGCGATGGTATCTATGGGGTTGTAATGTGCCACATCTTTACATCTTTTGCCTAGATGCTGTCTGGCATTCCTTGTTGAAAAGTTAGCATCTTGGAAAGGGAACGTGGAAGTGTCAGCCGATTAAGTGAATATTTTGTTACATTAGAAGAGCTTCCATGTACGGGCATACAAAGATAATGTGATATAGGGCCTTGGGCTCAGGATTGCACAATTTAGATCCCTAACGAACAACCAGAGGAACCAGAGGAACCGGTTGAGAGGAACCAGACCCCAAAGGGAACTCTTTATCTTCTGTGTGATCTCAGATAGTGTGATTATTAGTTATAGTCTCAAAAGAAGCATGTTGTTGTTGTTTCAGCTGCCAAAATTTGGCACAGGTTTTTACTCCGGATGTGACGCAACCATCCCATTTTAATAAGGTTAAGCGTTAAACCTGCGATTTTAACAGGGGTGTATAAAGGTGTATAAAGTAGTGTTCCCTTACTTTGTTTGCTTGCTCATTAAAGGAGTCGGTCATCTGAACAGTTATGTTGGAATCCGCCTCTTCATTTGGGCTTAGGTCAATGCAAGCAACCCACTGGAAAAAAAAAAAAAAAAAAAAAAAAGACAAGAAAATTAAAACCCCATTCATTCAGTGGTGGAAACAGTGATCAGTTATAAGAGGTAGATCACACTGAGGTTAGCCAGAAAGTGTAAATATTATGCAGATTAATCTCATCTGACAATTAAACACACTGTTATTTAATCATATAAGTGGTCTATTCTCCCAGCATGCAATTTAATGGTGTTAATATCCTGTGTTTACAGTTTCACAGCTCTCACAGCATGCATGGAGCTGTATGATCTACTCACCCAGTTTTTAGATCTGAAATACTCAATGCATTTGGAGCCTAGAGCTCCTTTCCCTCCATAAATAATGACTTTACGAGCCTCAACAGCTGCCATTTCTTATAAACCACAGTTACAGGTGTATACTGCAACCTCGTGTATGCTGTTGTTGTTGTATGATGTCAAGTATGTACGACGTTGATGTGCAATTAAAGCTCTCTATCGCCCCCTAACGCATGGAGTATAATACATTACAGAAGTATTGTGTTTTGTGTATTTCAGAGACGTCTCTGTACACATTTAGTTATTTTACTTTAAGTGTTTACTTGTGTAATAAAAACCAAAGTGTTTCCGAATGACATATTGTGCAAACGCCAGGACAAAAGGTGGCGCAATGCGTGTAAGTTTGGCGTGTAAAAACAACTGTTTTTTTGTCCTACCTGTATTCCACAAAGTCCGCCTCCTTATAGAGGATTGGCTACAGATTCGTTCTTGTTGAATCCTTAGCCAATCCAAGTCAAGGAAACTGAATACTACGGACCAATCCTAGACAACGTTTGTCAGAAAACGGGTGCGGAAAAATAATACTAGTAACAAAGACAAAGTGCGGCGTCGCCTTTTTTTCCTCGGAAGTCTTGTCAGGTTGTAGTTAGCATCGTTAGCTTGTGGCGTTGACAGTTAAAATGCTACACTGAATTCAACCCAAAGGCAGCTAATAATCTTCGGATTATTTAATAGAGTATAACAGATCTTTCAGTCAAAGAAAGATCGTTGTTGATAGAAGCAGGTAGGTTAAATTTTCTTACTGGGGATTTTTTTTAGCGTTTAGCTTTATTCCAGAGTGCTGCTCCTGCTAATTATAGTAAGAAAATGACACTTAAACAAGAAGTTACTGTTCTGTGTTACGTTTCTTATCCATTTAGCTGTTGTTAGACCTGTTAAGAAAATATAGGAGTCGATTCTCAATAGCGAAGTCGATTCACAACGACGTACATCGCTATTCGATTCAGAATCGGTGTCGACTCCTTTACGTCCGGAATCGAACCATTATTCATATTCATTCCGTGATTCTAAATCTATTTTTTTTCTTTTAGCACATATCTAAATGAGATATTGTAACATTTGGCTGAGGTTGGTTAACTGCTCAGTAAAAATAATCTTATATTACAAGCTATACATTTGAAATGATCTAGTATTGTGTGTGTGTGTGTGTGTGCTGTTGTATATGTGACACTGCTAACTAACTACTATGAACTTGTACAGATATCTCACAACTGCTTTTTATTGTGTGTGTGTGTAGGATGGACCCTGCACTGCTGCGAGAACGTGAACTCTTTAAGAAGAGAGCTCTGTCCACTCCGGCAGTAGAGAAGAGACCAGCATCCTCTGAAGCTTCTGGATCCAAGAAAAAGAAGAGCAAACCAGACAGAGAATCTTCTTCAGGATCTAAAAACAACGCAGGTTAGGCCATCACACGCTCTGTGTGTGTGTGTCTGTATATCTGAATATATCACGTGTATATCACGTGTTTTTATAATCGTGTCTTTAACTTGCACAGAGAAAGTCTTGCCTAGAAAACCACTTCTTAGGGGTTCGCTATGAATTGTCGAAGAACCCGTTCTTCAGTACCATAGATACGGATATTCAGGAAGAACATTTTGTGCCAAAAAGGGACACGATGTTCCACAACCTTTTCCCTAAACTCATGCACCTGATTTGTCTGAATCGGACCAACTGGTATAATTATGTAAATGTAGTTTTGAGGCAAGTTTGACTAAATCTTCATATAAGAATGATTGATTATTGCCTGTAGACTTGTCCTCACAAGGCTTTAGGCTGTAGATAAGGCCAAACCTTTACATTGGTTGTTAAAGGGTCTGTCTGTAGACACTGTGCATTTTTACTCTGGAAAATTCCAAGCGACCTCGGAACATATTTTGGACCTTCACAAGACAATAGCTATGTAACTGGTGAAGAAGACATTATTTGGGAATATGTGAATCTGCCGTTACATCAAAATAACCTGAAACGTCACGCATGAAAGAAGTTTCTTCCTCTAAAACCCACATTTAAAAAAAAAAAAAAAAAAAATAGACTGAGATTTTCAGCCTTTTGAAGGTTTGTTTTCTGATCAGATGAAGCAAAAAATCTGATGTGTTTGGCCATAATGATCAGAAGAGCTTTACAGTTTAATTATTATTGTTTTTAATATATTTCAGCCATTATATGTGGCCCTGGAGCACAGTGAGTTAAGGGCCTTGCTCATGGGCCCAACAGCACCATCGTGGTTGATTCAGTTCCAGCATTTAAATGGAAATGCCATCAAATACTAACTAAAAGAACGGACCCACAAAAAGAAAAAAAAAATCTGATTCAAGAAATAAAACGTCTCTCTGCTATTTATTTTTAAAAATGATTTTTTGGAAGTAAAGCAGATAACCGGCGTAACACAGCACATACCACGTATGATAATGACTGGAATTGTTAAAAAAAATAATAATAATTGTATTTTCAATGACTTCCCCAAGCTGTATGCAAACATTTGACTTTTAGCATGTTCCTAACCATTTACCTGCTATAGGTTCCTCTTCTTTGGTAGCACATGAGGATTATGATGAACTCCTGGCACATATTCAGTTGATTTAATTATTTTCTCCAACACAACCTGTCCAGCAAAGTATTAAAAAATATACGCAAATGACAAAATATGGGATTGTATATTTGCTAACACATCTCAGACCCTAAGTCCGTTCGGAGTAACAGTTCCAGTTCATTCAACACCTAGAGGGTGAAATACGCTGCGGATATGAAAGTGAACGGAACCGATGCCTACATAATATATCAAAGCACTTCCAGTTCTGAGATGGCAGGTAAGTGGAACTGTGGAAGGGAAGATCTGGAAGACAAGGAAAAATCTGCTGTAAGTGCCAACGCGTCTATATATCCGTATAAAAAAGTCTGGAAAAACATCTAGACAAGCCTAAAGAGTTTTCCTGTATCGTGTTCATGAGTGAAGTGCGTAAGAAGCGTAGAATGGTGAACGGAAACCTAACGATATTTGATGAAGGATGAAACTGGACGAAACTCGTCCAACTCGAGTCCGATTTGCAAAATCTTTCTTTAAACTTACCAAGTCATCATTTAGTTTTAATCTACATTAGTAGATTTAATTAGGTTTTCAAGACATTGCACCACACCGGAGTTTTCACTTGACCGGTATTGATGATTTATCGACCCATGAGCTCCGCACACACTTGCATTCATTTTCGATGCCCTGTACTCTAATCTAAAACCTAATCTAATGTGTATAGAGAAAACAATTCGATACAAAAATAAATGACACGTTAGGGGTCTGAACATGGCAATTTAATTTGGTATCATTACAAAAAATAAAGCCCTCAGCGTTTTATGATGCGGGTTGCTATTCTACGGAATTCAGGACATCGTGTGTTTTATTAGTACATTTAATTGACAGCAAAGAAATCAACGAACCACAAACACATACACACACAAGCACGCAATATACATTTCCAGCTTCAGGCTGCGCTGTATGATAAATGTGCAAAATTATCATTAAAAGTTTTCAAGGGTCCTCAGCAGCAGCTGGGAGTTTTTTTTTTTTTTTTCCCTTTTCTTTTCCCCCTTAGGCTGCTAACGACTGGGGAGATGAACTGACGTGCTGGACTCCAGGCTCAGTTCTGTCCAGATAATGATCATCCGCTAAATTATCTATGACCGCCACTGCCGAAAGTCACCCGAAAGTGGGGTTGAGGCACAGCGTGCAACACTGATGTGCTTTGCCACAATGCAACGACTTTATTTGGAAATCACTGTTGGCTTTAAAGGAGTGCGAATTCTTAGTGGTTGGTGTCAAGGGCAATTTTAGCTGCTGCTTTGTTGTCTGCCTCGATTACTCGACACCCCCACAATTTTTAATTGTACGTCTTTTCCCTAGTTCTCACTTTTTATAGAATGACTGTTTGTGATCTGTTTACATCTGTATCGTAGATGTCGATGTCTACATTAAAGGCTTAACACAGAGATATTTATTAGGCTGCGACGGCTTAACGGACAAATCCCACTAAAGCATGCTGTTGTAAATTACATCACATGAAGGACACCATACAGTCAGGGTTGTGTTTTCTTAGTGTTATGCATTGAAATATGTGCTCGTTTCTTTAGTCCGTATTCTGATGCCTCATCCATCCCGAAGTTGTGGTCAGAGTCAGTTACTCGTAGCTGGTGTCTCCACAGCGTAGACCTGGTCGCCATGGCTATACGATTTCGTCACTGCTGCCGCTTCGGTTGTGAGCGGTCTTGGTTTTGTTAAAGCAGCCGCAGTCGAGAAGCTCGTAGAGGAAAGCCAGAGTAGCGAGGGAGAGCACGGTGAAGATGAAGAGGAGGAGGATTACAAAGCAGGCAACGTTCCAGCCGTCATGGAAGGGGAACACCTGCTGCACCGAAGCAGAGACGCTACTGGCCACGGTCATCGTGATCTAGGAGGAAAAGACTCAAATAAAGAGTTGCAAGTAATGTAAAACCCTTGGGGAGGTGCCATTGTAGGAAAATAACAGTAGAGCTTAAATAGTAGAGTGCTACTTGCCCATCATGAATTGTATAAAAACATCCCAGACCCAAAAGCCTCAGCTGCTCGGGCAACAGATTTTCTTACCCTTTATGACTGAACCATTATTCTGCAGAGTAATAATCAATATTTATCTTCATTATTCTGGCCTAATATTGTGTAGGTCCCCATTGTACCACCAGAACAGTTCTAACCCCTAAAGGCTTGGATACCACAAGACATCTGAAGTTGTCCTGTTGTATCTGGCACTTTAGCAGCAGATCCTTTAAGTCCTGAGGTACATCCCAGAAACTTGGGAACACCTTGGACCCTTCGTCATGTTCCTCAAACCATACCTGAGCTATATCTGCAGTACGTCCTGTTAAAAGAGGGTACATTTGTCGCCATGAAGGTGTCCAACATCCACATGATTGTCAGGACCCAAGGTGCCCAACAGGACATTGGGCAAAACATCACACTTCATGGTGTAAAAGAAAAGGTGATCTATCAGACCATGACTCTTTCTTCCACTGCGGTGGTGTGGTTCCATGGTGTGGTTCTGGCGCTCATGCGCCCGTTGTTGGTGCTTTCGGCAGTGGACAGGAATCAGCATGAGCATCCTGACTGATCTGCAGCTACACAGCCTAAAGGTTCTGACACTTTCTATACACTTTTGTCCTGAGTATCCACGACCCTGTCACTGGGTCACCAGTTGTACTTCATTGGACACCTTTTGGTAGGTAATAATCACTGTATACTAGGACCTGCTATTTATTTTATTTTTTTTTGGAGATGCTCTGATAATCATGTTTTTCACTTCATCTGTCTCACTCGCACGTACACACACGAATTGCGATTGGATGTGATTGTGTTGTGCAGTCATTAACCTAATGCATTTTCTATTGTCTTTCCCTTGTATACACTCGTGTGTGTGTGTGTGTGCATACTGTACAGATGCCAGTCCAGGGTGAGTGAAAGATTGTAACCTAGTTAGCAGTGTAATAAGATCTGTTTGTGTGTGTGTGTTTGTATGCTTGGTGCATCTCTCTATTGAACACTTGGACAGACAGATAGATGGAGATGAGCTTTCACTACAATCTTGTCAGTCTTCTGTCTCACACATACAGACAGATGGTTCCTTGTTTCCTGTGTCCCAGATGACCAACTCCTCCTCCTCATCATCCTCCCCAGTGTTGCATCCAATAAGCTGCTGTTTGTTTAGGCCTATGTTTAGGCACCTTCAGCACATACTCAGAGATTTCTTTTTTATCTCGACATAACCAGGTCTAGATTTCTGGGTTTCTATGGTGCAGCGATGACACTTTAATCATTAATCATTTTATCTCATAATTTCCCTACCAGCTTTTTTCCCCCCTTCTCATCACCGTAGCATTAAACAGCAGTGTGCAATAATGTCTGAATCACAATCTCACACCTCTTTTTCTTCGACACATACACAGAAACAACGTATAAGCAAAAGCGTGCAAATATCCTTTCAGTTTTTTTGCCAGGGAAAGCATGAATAAATGCGATGCTCAGAATAACTGAGAAAGTCAGATGTATGAACTGACTTCACAATATGTGTGTTTGTTTGTCTGGTAAACAAGGTGTGGGTGGGTGGGTGTGTGTGTGTGTGTGTGTGTGGACTTGAGTCATCTTCTACCATACACACATCCCTGTTGTGGTTTCCTGTAATAAGCCAAATAATAAAATAATAAAAAAAAGAGCCATACCTGTGAATCAGAGCTGAAGGATGATGGAGTGTCTGCCCACGCGTCGATCCGTCTCTCGCGCCCTCTCTCGTCCTTCTCCGTTTCTCTCTCTTTCTGTTTCTTTCTTTCCCTCACCCCACCCAGCCACTTCCTGCTGCAGCACCATTGCTCAGCTTCTCCGTCCATCAGACACCTCACACTTCATTAATAATGCATGAAGCCTGCTGCGATTGGCCGAGCTCCGGTGGGGCTACGGGAGCTCTGAGCAGGAAGTGATGCTCTCATTGTCCAAAATCAGGTGTAGGAAGTAAATCTCTGTTTGCTTTGTTCTTTATTATTTAGCTTTATTTTATTCTACATCTAGTTCATTTCACATGAGAAATTCTTATTTATTTCATAGCAAGGAGCGTCTCCCTTTGGTGTCCCTTTGATTTTGCTCTTGCAGTCAAAAGAAACGCGGATGAAATTTTGAAGTATGTTTAAATATTGAAATGAAATATTGTTTAACATGGAGAGGGGGCAGCAAGTAGAGAAAGAGAGAGATTGATGGAGAGATGGATGGACTGGCAGTGAGGGAGAGAGTGAGGGGCAGCGATGGGCAGAGAGAGGGAGGGAGGGAGGGAGGGACAGTGACGGAGAGAGTGTGTGTGAGAGAGAGGGGGAGGGATGGAGGGGGATGGAGAGTGAGAGAGAGTGTGAGGGAGGGAGAGTGAGTGGAAGGGGGAGAGAGTGGAAGGGAGAGGGAGGGACAGTGACGGAGAGAGAGTGTGAGGGGGGAGAGAGTGGAAGGGAGAGGGAGGGACAGTGATGGAGAGAGAGAGTGTGATGGAGAGAGAGAGTGCTGGGGAGAGAGTGCAAGGGAGAGGGAGGGACAGTGATGGAGAGAGAGTGTGAGGGGTGGAGAGAGTGCAAGGGAGAGGGAGGGACAGTGATGGAGAGAGAGTGTGAGGGGGGGAGAGAGTGGAAGGGAGAGGGAGGGACAGTGATGGAGAGAGAGTGTGAGGGGGGGGGAGAGTGGAAGGGAGAGGGAGGGACAGTGATGGAGAGAGAGTGTGAGGGGGGAGAGAGTGGAAGGGAGAGGGAGGGACAGTGATGGAGAGAGAGTGTGGGAGGGGGAGAGAGTGGAAGGGAGAGGGAGGGACAGTGATGGAGAGAGTGGGGGGTGATTGAGAATGTGTGGGGGAGGGAGTGGGGGAAACCTAGTATTTTTCAAGTCTCCATAAGTCGGGATCTTATTTTAAATGACTTATCCATAAACGTGTTTTTAAAAAAACAAAAACAAATGTTCCACTGATTAGTTGTTGCAGGTCTTTAATATATTTATTTTCTGTTTTTCAGACTCCAGTAATGGATCCTTTAATCTCAAAGCTCTTTCTGGAAGCTCGGGCTACAAATTCGGGGTCCTGGCACGGATCGTCAACTACATGAAGGTAACGAAGCGTCACGTCCTAGTCCTGCCACGTGTCACTGTCGTCGAGGGGCAAACGAACTAAATACTAAGTAGTGCTGCTGCTTTTAAAGTGCAGAAAGTGTGTAATGTAACGTAAAGGTGCTGTACAACTTCTCTAGTGCACTATATGTAGAATAGAAGACCATTTGGGATTGAACCCCAGAGATCGAGGGTTGTAAACGAGTGAAATCGTTACCCACTCTCAGTTTTCACTAATTACTTAATTAGAAAATACCTTTTATCTTTCATTAAGCCCCAAGGAATAAGTTGTTGTACAGAATAATTTTAGATTAAAATCTTTCACTTTCTGACGAACCAACAAACAAGGTCCCGAGCACGAGACGAGACGCGTATCCAAACAGTCCAGTGTGGGTAATTAAAACAGCATTATCTCGACTACACAACTGTGCAAAGCTCAGCAGCCCGACCGCGCAAATTACATGCAGGATAACCAACAGTGTACGAGAGTGTAGCATTTAAAAATAAGGGAAAGTGGCATCTGGGAAGACAGATGGCCTTAGCTGAGGTAGCTGTTGAAGAATCTGACCACCTGGGGTAAAAAGCTGTTCTGGAGTGTAGCACCTAATGTCCTGATTGCTTTTAGGTGTTAAATGATGTAAATGCTGTGGCAAGGAGAAGCAGCCGGGGGTGGCGTCACCTCACAGCTCAAGGGGCCTTGGTTTGATCATCAGCTCCGGGGGGAACTGAGTGTAAAGATTTCAGAAGTCCTTGAATGAAAAATATATAAACATACAAAAAATGTACACCAATCAAGCCACGATCGTGAACGTTAGCACGTTCGCCTCACACCTCCAGGGTCGGGGTTCGATTCCCGCCTCCGCCTTGTGTGTGTGGAGTTTGCATGTTCTCCCCGTGCCTCGGGGGTTTCTTCCGGGTACTCCGGTTTCCTCCCCTGGTCCAAAGACATGCATGGTAGGTTGATTGGCATCTCTGGAAAATTGTCCCTAGTGTGTGATTGCGAGTGAATGAGAGTGTGTGTGTGTGTGTGTGTGCCCTGCGATGGGTTGGCACTCCGTCCAGGGTGAATCTGCCTTGATGCCCGATGACGCCTGAGATAGTTCGGATAAGCGGTAGAAGATTAATGAATGAATTACGATGGCACCTGGCAAGTGGTGAGGTACGTTAGGAAGTAAGTAAACAGTCTTTTCTTGAAGTTGAGGTGTTGGAAGCAGGAAAACGAGCAAGCGTACGGATCTGAGTGACTCTATCGAAGGCAAAACTGTGATGGCTAGACGACTCGGTCGGAGCATAGCTTCATATCAGCAGGTCTTGTGGGATGTTGCTAGTATGCAGTGGTCCGTACCTACCAAAGCAGTCCAAGGAAGGACAGCCGGTGACCCAGCGACAGGGTCATGAGTGCCCGAGATGTGTGTAGTGGTGAATGCTAACACAAACTCCTAGCCGTGATTGCTGTGTAGCTGTTGACCGGTCAGACTTCCCCTGTCGTCTGCTATCCACCACTTACAGCACCTACGATGGGCACCAGAAGTGGACTATTGAGCAATGCAAGAAGGTGGCATCCGAGGCACTATAAGTCAAGCAGGCACAGGCAGTGTGATGCTTTGGGAAATCCTGGGGGTTCTGGCATTCGTGTAGACGTTACTTTGTCACGTACCACCTACGTAAATATTGCTGCAGTCCTTCATGTCAGCAGTATTCCCCAATAGCAGTGTCCTCTTTCTGCAGGATAGTTCAGGAATAGTTCAGGAATAGTTTGAGACAAGTTGACAAAAAGTCTTAAGATGTTGACCTTTAAATTCCCCAGATCTCATTCTAATTGTGCATCTGTGGGTTGTGCTGTACAAACATGTCTGGTCCATGGAGCTCCCACATCACATCCACCTTACCATCCATCATGCCTCGATGGGTTAAAGCTGTTTTGGCAGCGCTGCGAGCAGCTACAAAACATTAGGCAGGTAGATTTAACTTTATGGCTGGTGTGTGTAGTGTAAATCACAGAGCAAGCATGGACTTTTAGTGCTCTGGAGAACAGCAGGTGTTTTTGTTGATGGAGGTGTTTTTAGTTCAGGTTTCTGCCTGACAGCAGACTCTGAATCAGACCCTAACATCCTGTTTGAGTTTATTCCAGGTTGTGTCAGGTGTGTGTGTGTTTTTGTTTGTTTGTTCTTTTGTTTTTTTTTTTATCTGTGACTCTCTCTCTCCCTCCCTCTCTCTCGCGCTCTCTCTCTCTCTCTCTCTCTCTCTCTCTCTCTCTCTCTCTCTCTCTCTCTCTCTCTCTCTCTCTCTCCCCCTAGACGAGGCATCAGAGAGGAGACACTCATCCCCTAAGCTTGGAGGAGATTTTAGATGAGACCAAGCTCTTGGACATTGGGTTGAAGCAGAAGCAATGGCTCATGACTGAGGTGCGATTATAAAAACGCATCTCATTTTCTCTTTTAATAAACAGTATATGAATTAAACATCCTTAATTTCCTCTCCTCTTTTTTTTTCCTTCTGTGGCATATACATGTCTTGGCTTTCTTATATAATTCTTTCTCCCTCCCTGCGATGACGATATATTTTGGATCAGCCCGGATTTGTTTGTTCATAATTTACCACCGAATGTCAAGTCTCTGAAAGCTCTAGATTGCTCACTGCAAAAATATTTTCTTCTTGGTCCACTTTCAGCAGGGCTTCTAACTGAAATCTCTCTGTTACACTCTGTTCCTCTCTCCCAGGCCTTGGCTAGCAACCCCAAGATAGACGTGCGTGACGGGAAATACGCCTTTAAACCTAAATACCATCTAAAGGACAAGAAAGCGCTGCTCAGATTGCTGGACAAGCACGATCAGCAGGGGTTAGGAGGAGTGCTGCTGGACGATGTGGAGGAGGGGCTGCCCAATGCTGCCAAGGCCATCAAAGTACAACCCTAAAAATTATTCATTTTAGTGGTTATTATAAGAAAACGAGGCGACTCTAAAGCCAGTAACCCAAAGTGCGTGAAGTGCGTGGCTAACTGAGTTATTATTGTTAATTATTTAATAAATAAATGTCATATTCGGATCAATCAGACCTTGTTCTGAGTAGCACTCCGTGATCCGTCTCAAGTCTCTGCTCTCTAGATCTCTGGTACTTATCTTTTTCATTAAGGACAAGACTAAATGACCTAAAACACTACAGCTGCAGTGCCAGACTTGTCTTCAGTTATTTCTTTCTTTATTTTAACTGTTTTTCTTTCATTCACTTCCGAGTCCTTTAGTCCCGTCCACAGATTTTTGGCCCAAACGGGGTTCCTTCTTTAATCATCTCTAGGCAGTAAAAACGAGGGACACGACATGGTAGGCTAGCTCAGTATATCACACACAACATACCCAATACATTTTTCTGTTGTTTTTTGTGCGTAGGCTCTTGGAGATCAGATCATATTCGTGTCCAGACCCGACAAGAAAAAGATTCTCTTCTACAACGACAAACACTGTCACTTCGAAGTAGATGAAGGTGAGGGACGGTAACCTAGAAAAAAGATCCGGTATTAAATGTTAGAATCCAGCAGGAAAACAAATAAGTATAACAAAAATGATCATAAGAACCCCACATTCTTAATTATTCTTTTCTGCTGTCAGCTGAGAGATGGACAGAGAGACGGAGAGAGAGAGAGAGAGAGAGAGAGAGAGAGAGAGAGAGAGAGAGAGAGAGAGAGAGAGAGAGAGAGAGAGAGAAAGAAAGAGGGAAAGACAGAGAGCGGGGGAAAGACAGAGAGATGGACAGAGAGAGGGGGAAAGACAGAGAGACGGAGAGAGACAGAGAAAGAGGAAAAGTCAGAGAGACAGACAGAGAGAGGGGGAAAGACAGAGAGACGGACAGAGAGGGGGAAAGACAGAGAGACGGATAGAGAGAGGGGGAAAGACAGAGAGACGGACCGAGAGAGGGGGAAAGACAGAGAGATGAACAGAGAGACGGGGTAAGACAGAGAGAGGGGGAAAGACAGAGAGAGGGGGAAAGAGAGACGGACAGAGAGAGGGGGAAAGACAGAGACACGGATAGAGAGAGGGGGAAAGACAGAGAGACAGACAGAGAGAGGGGGTAAGACAGAGACGGACAGAGGGGAGGGGAAAGACAGAGAGACTGACAGAGAGAGGGGGAAAGACAGAGAGACGGACAGAGAGAGGGGGAAAGACAGAGAGACGGACAGAGAGAGGGGGAAAGACAGAGAGACGGACAGAGAGAGGGGGAAAGACGGAGAGACGGACAGAGAGAGGGGGAAAGACGGAGAGACGGACAGAGAGAGGGGGAAAGACGGAGAGACGGACAGAGAGAGGGGGAAAGACGGAGAGACGGACAGAGAGACGGGGTAAGACGGAGAGACGGACAGAGGGAGGGGGAAAGACAGAGAGACGGACAGAGAGAGGGGGGGAGATGGGGGGGGCAGAAATAGGAGGGAGACGACCATCCTTTGTTTCATATTGTGAATTTGTGTACTGTGTTCTTCAGAATTCCAGAAGCTGTGGCGCAGCGTTCCGGTGGATTCCATAGATGACGACAAGATTGAAGAGTACCTGAAGAGACAGGGCATCTCGTCCATGCAGGACACGGGGCCAAAGAAATCTGTGCGTTTATGTCCTTTACGTACATCTATAAGGTTTCAGTTATACACGGTCTAGACCAACTAGACGGGGGACTTCTGTAAGTTCCTCTGGATAAAAGTGTCTGCCGAGTGCCAGAAATATCACCGATAACTAGAGAACATCCAGAAAGGACTTTGTCTTTTGATTGACTTAAAGTTTAAAACTTGACCTCTAACTACGACAAAGCACTGAAACTGGAGACTCTTTCCAAAAATGGTTCCACAAAAGTCCTTGTGTTAGCCGTTACTATAGCGACAAGAACTAATTTGTAGACTACTGTCTAAACTGCAGTTATAGAAACGCCTTCTGGCAGAATAACGGATTCAGAAAGTTTCCATAATCACGAGTCTTATCTCATCTGTTCTCAATCATGTGTGTCTTGTGATTAACTCTTGCAGACGCCAGTCCAAAAGAGGAAGAAACCGGCAACGCAGAAGAGGAGACGGTTCAAGACTCACAACGATCATCTGAACGGTGTTTTGGAAGACTACACTGACGGAGTCCCCGCTAAGAAGTGACACGTGCTCACTCGCGTGCGTCCCACACTGGCTGGGACAAAGACTCGGCAAGCGAAGCTCGACATCTGTGTGTATCGACACGATCTCATTTGCCAAAACCACATGGAGACTAACAGGAAATTCGAATGTGAATAATGCGACTGTATATATTTTCTTTTTTGTGCCAGCGCTTTAACAAGTATGTTGAAGGGTTTTTTTTTTTTTTTTTTTTTTTTTTTTTTTTTTTTTTTTTTTAAAGGAATAAAACTTTAAAATCCAGTCTGGACTGTTTAAATCACTTGCTTATTGTAGAAATGAACTATGGGTTGTTTTAATGTTGGTAAGTTTTGTGTCAGTTCTTCATTTATTTATTTAAATAGACGGTAATCCAAGCCCAGGATCGAATCACTGACTCTGGATCTGTGAAGCAGAACTGAATAAACCGATGTAGATGTAGATGTAGATGTAGATGTAGATGTAGATGGTCAGAGAACTCGATGGCTTTCTACAGAAGTTCTCCTTTTCTGTCTGAAACTCCAGGGAACGAATGTCATGCTTTATATCATAAACTATTTTGAATGTTGTCTTATTTATCATCTACAGCCTCAGAAGGACATTGTATGGCTGTACACTCCCTCCCTCTCTCTCTCTCTCTCTCTCTCTCTCTCTCTCTCTCTCATTCCCTCTCTCTCTCCCTCTCTCTCTCTCTCTCCCATTCCCTCTCTCTCTCCCACTCCCTCTCTCTCGCCCCCCCTCTCTCCCATTCCCTCACTCTCCCTCTCTCTCTCTCCCTCTCTCTCTCTCTCTCTCCCATTCTCCCTCTCTCCCACTCCCCCCCCCTCTCTCTCTCCTACTCCCTCTCTCTCCCACTCCCCCTCTCTCTCTCTCTCCCATTCCCTCTCTCTCTCCCACTCCCTCTCTCTCACTCCCCCCCCCTCTCTCAGGCTTATTCATTCAGTCAGATCTTTTGATGTCCTCTCATCACTCTTTTAAATGTACGCTTTCATAAACACAAATTAGTTCACTCAGACTCCGTTCAGCACACACACACACACACACACACACTCGTACTTGTCCTTGGTCTTGAACTCCCAACAGCAAAAAAAAAAAACTAAATAGCTTTGATGTTGAAAGCTGAATTACAGACAGCTGATGATCTTAGTGTAAGTGTTAATGAGTCAATATATTGTACACAGTCTCCCTTATATCTGTGATGCCTTGCCTTTTTAATGTATTTGATATATATATATATATATATACACACACACACACACACTCACCAACCAGCTTGAAGTGAAGAGGGAGCAAATGAGCTGTAGGCAAAGAAGTACATAAAGTTTAGTTTAAAAAAAAAACCTCACTGTGCTGTGGCTTTACACAATTTAACTTTATTCAGCTTTCAGATGATGTGAATCCCAGACAACGAGCTAAAGGAGCAGATAAGAAATAAGGGTTTTTAAAAACAAAAAGGAGGCTCTTTTTTTTTTTGACCGGGGGAGGAAACCGGAGTACCCGGAGGAAACCCCCGAGGCACGGGGAGAACATGCAAACTCCACACCCACAAGGCGGAGGCGGGAATTGAACCCCAACCCTGGAGGTGTGAGGCAAACGTGCTAACCACTAAGCCACCGTGCCCCCCTATTTCACAGAACATCAAACTTTAAAAAAAAAAAAGTTATTCAGGCTGCATGCAAAAAACATTTTGCTGTAAACTCCCCATATTTACCCCAAAATCAAAATGTTGTTCCTTGATTCCTTGTATAATGGGGAAAAAGAGTCCATCCTTTTTTTTTTTTGTACCAGTTACACAAGGTCACAGAGATCCTGGAGTGTCCCTGGAAGGGATGCCAACCCATCACAGGTCACAATCACGTACTATAGATCATTTAGAGATGCCAATCAGCCTACAACACATTTTTGGACGGGAAGAAACCCGAGTACGGTAAGAACATGCAAACAGCAGCAGTGGGAATCATAACCAACCCATGAGGTGCAAATAAAAAGTAAGCCACCTGCCACCTGGAAAAGACAGTCTAATGCGCACAACTGGAATAATATGGCATTAATACGGATTGAATCACCAAATAACTGCGTTATTATTAATTTTTTTCCAACAGCAGGATGTGCAGGTTTCTGTGCCATTCGAGGCATTACACACTGCAGAGTGTATCATGTATATATTGTTTTTCTGTGATTTAGTCCATTTTCAAAGTGACCTGATTTGTTGTCTTCGGCGGTTAGTGTAATTGTGCATCGAAGCGCCGCTACTTGCCGATCTTTATTGCTCAGCACAGGCCATAAATCAGCTTGACAGGTTTCATATCCCTAAATTTCATTCCTGTACTCATCAGTGTAGAAGTTGATGGTACTGAAATGGCTGCCTCTGGAACTTTAAACGATGTTGTATTCATAATTGTAATCATATTATCTGTGAGAACATTGACACCACGTTGTTATGCGCTGATTACTGAATTACATATCAAACATTTCAATAGGCATTTATGTTAAGAGGAAAGTCTGAGATCATAAGCAACTCTCATAAGCAACTCTGAATTGTTATACACTGCTGTGCTTAAAATGATTGAGATTTATGGCAGGAATCGATTCAAATATTTAAAAATGATAAGTTGCAATATTTAATGGATACAGAAAAAGTTTATTGTCAAAATACTAGGTCACTTCAAGGTGTTTATATATTCTGGTCTATTCTTTATACAAGAATAAATGAATTAATTAACATTAATTGAGTTAAGGGGGGCACGGTGGCTTAGTGGTTAGCACGTTCGCCTCACACCTCCAGGGTTGGGGGTTCGATTCCCGCCTCCACCTTGTGTGTGTGGAGTTTGCATGTTCTCCCCGTGCCTCGGGGGTTTCCTCCAGGTACTCCGGTTTCCTCCCCCGGTCCAAAGACATGCATGGTAGGTTGATTGGCATCTCTGGAAACTTGTCCGTAGTGTGTGAGTGAATGAGAGTGTGTGTGTGCCCTGCGATGGATTGGCACTCCGTCCAGGGTGTATCCTGCCTTGATGCCCGATGACGCCTGAGATGGGCACAGGCTCCCCGTGACCTGAGGTAGTTCGGATAAGCGGTAGAAGATGAATGAGAGTGAGTGAGTGAGATTTCTTTAAACGCTGATCAGACTCATGGGGCACCTCAGGATTAAAATGGATTGAATCTAAAAGATTGATCTATGGATTGAAATAAAATCACAGGATTGAACTATATCTGAAGACTGAACAAGAATATAAGTATTAATCTATTAATCTTAAGGATTGGACTGGAATCTCATATTTGAACTGGAATCTCAGGATTGAAATGAAATCTCTGAATTAATCTGGAACTATAGGATAGAACTGGAATCTCAGTATTGACCTGGAATCACAAGATTGAACCGAAATTTCAGGATTGAAATTAAATACCAGGATTGAACTAGAATCTCAATACTGAACAAGAATATAATTATTAATCTTGAATCTCAGGATTGAACTGGAATCTCAAGATTGAACTAGAATTTTAGGATTGAACAGGAATCTAAGGATTGAACCGGAATTTGTAGGTTAGGACTGGAATCTCAGGATTGAACAGGAATCTTATGGTTTGAACTGGAATCTCTCTCAGGATTGAACTGGAATTGTAGGATAGAACTGAAATCTCCAGATTAATTTGGAATCTCAGGATTAATCTGGAATTGTAGGATTATACTAAAAACTCAGGATTGATATAGAATCTCCGGATTGAACTTTAATCTTAAGATTGAACTGAAATCTCAGGACTGAACCGGAATCGTAGATTTAAACCAAAATCTCAAGTTAAACCTGTAATCTCTTGATAGTTCTGGAGACCCTAGAACTGTGAGGTGACAATGCCAGTTAATGTCGTACTAGAGGCATATGCACCATTTAACTAGTATATTAGGTGCCTAAAACGTATATATCTGAAACACCCTGTCCTATCCGTCGCTTTGTCTCTATAGATATGAATCAGGTGTATGAAGGGTTGTGCCGAATAACGCAGAGCCACATAATCAGTCTATAGGCAATAGAAAATGATGAAATCCACAGTCATCCTTTCTGCTCATGTTACTGTATTATCCTCTGCTAAATATATATTTCATGATGTTGCAGTATAGGCACTGCTCTTCACCACACCACACTACTGCTGCTAGACTGAGGGTCTTCAAATCTGTATTAATATACCGGTTCTATTACTATATCTTATTCCTATCAGTTAACATTATTGCACATACTAATTATTAATGTATGCTATTAATGTGTTCCCAAAAAACATGAAACTCCAAACAACACAACTCGCTTCTCAGCTTCCACTTCTGCTACTCATAATCCACATGCTGTTCATCCTTGAGAGATAAAATATTTGACATTGCTTCCTCTCAGTCCATTACTGTAATTTATTAGGTACTTAGTGAGTCGGTAATGGCAGTGAAGCCTGAACAGCAGTTCCATAATCTTAGACAAGGGCACACACAGGCCTTGACACACATCTGCTTTTTGTCATAATTTGTTTTCTTAATATTTAAAACAGTCACATACAATCTGAGAAGGACTAGTCCAGCTTATTTCACCAGCCGACTACCGCTTGTAATAAATTAATTAGCTAATCATCTTACAGAATAACCGTTAATCAGATCACTGACCATGCTGATTAAAAGCCTCCTTAAAACATGATGCTCCCACCACCGTGCTTCGCTGAGAGAACAAGTAAAGAGATCAAAAAGATCCAAGATCACAGTTAACTAAATCTCCGTATAACGATTGATAACATATTTCCTGCTATTAGTTCCCCATTCCCTTGATGAAAGAGAAGTCACCAACTATTGTAGAGTGAGGATAACGAACTTGTAAGATTCAAGCTGAGCACTGTCCTCCACCACAAAATACTCCAGGAAAGAGTCACTTTAAAGAAATTCCTTAGAACCTCCAGAAATGAGGCCTTTGGTTTGAATATAAAACCCAGTGCTGAAGTTGCTATTTTTGGAGTACCAGAACACGGAGTATTACTGACAAATAAAGTAAAAAACGTTGTTGCTTTTGCCACCTTATTAGCGAGAAGAAGAATATTATTGGAGTGGAAGTCAGCAAGCTCGCCTAAAGCCTCAATGTGGTTATGTGATCTAGTATCATACTTAAAATTAGAGAAAATTAAATATTTAATGAAAAGATCTGTCCAAAGTTTTTATAAGACATGGCAACCCATGATTACATATTTTGAGAAGATGAAGACTCTCCCACTCACTGATCAATGTTAAATATTATCACCAATTGGAGTTTTGTTAATTGTGTACGGACCACGAACATGTCAGGAAACTTTTATTATTGGCTATGTATTTGTGTATATTTTTATTTATTTGTTCATTTTTTATTTTTATTTATTTATTTATTTATTTATTTATTTATTTATTTATTTATTCATTTATTTATTTATTTTTATTATTAGTATAATTATTGTGTTAACCTTTACGTAATGTATGGTTAATTACTTTGGCGGAAAGGGCTATAAAGGGGGGAAAAGCTATAACTGAAACTGTATCAAACTTTTTGTTAATGCTTTGAAAAAGTTTATAAATAAATGTTAAAAAAAAAAAAAAAAAAAGAACCTCCAGAAACAAATGAGAAACAAATAGATAGGCAAAATGATGGTGGAGGAATTGCGTTGATGGTGGATTTGATAGGTTCTGCAGTGGGTAGCATTGATTTGTTCCTCTCAGCTTCTGGTGGGTTTCATCTCTGGTTTCCTTTGACTTCCATGAATTGCTATACAGTGAGTTGACTATGATTACAGTAATTGTCCCAAGTGTAAATGAGTATGTGCAGGATACACCGATATGTATTGTCTGCCCATGCAAGGTGTATTTCTTTTATTCATGGATCCAAGTAAGTCATTCCAAGTAAGTGAATTAGCACACATGTGGGAAAGTGGTTCATTCATTCATTTTCTACCGCTTATCCGAACTACCTCGGGTCACGGGGAGCCTGTGCCTATCTCAGGCGTCATCAGGCATCAAGGCAGGATACACCCTGGACAGGGTGCCAACCCATCGCAGGGCACACACACACACTCTCATTCACTTACACACTCACACACTCCGGACAATTTTCCAGAGATGCCAATCAACCTACCATGCATGTCTTTGGACCGGGGGAGGAAACCGGAGTACCGGGAGGAAACCCCCGAGGCACGGGGAGAACATGCAAACTCCACACACACAAGGCAAAGGTGGGAATCGAACCCCGACCCTGGAGGTGTGAGGTAAAATGTTCTAACCACTAAGCCACCGTGCCCCCCAGAAAGTGGTTCAATTTTTTAATAAATTAATGTTGTAACAGCATCCTCTGCATTTCCCCCTCTGAACCACCAGAGGGAACCCTCATCTGAATACTGGGGCCACCAGTTTACCACCCAGCACTGTTGGGTTACTATTTAAGACGTGCTCTCACCATCTTATGTTGCGAAGTATAGTTCGGTTTTCCTGCGAATCTGAGCCGTGTTATTTCTGGATTTACGTCATTCATTGTGTTTTGATTCACAATGTGTTTGCTTTCGTGTTTTGGATTTGTTTCGCTGTTCTGATGGATCCCATTACTTGATTCCGCCTCTGCATCACAAATATATAACCATAACTGTATATACACCTGTTCATTGCACCCTTATATCCTTGTTAAAAATCCCATTCCAAAACCATTTCCAGTTCCTCAGAAAAACTGGTCCAGTCTGCATTAACAAAATGAATCTTAAATTACAGCTAATCTCGTCTCCGAAACACTTCATTCATGTCTCAAAATAAGCTTGGCAACAATTCTCACTTAGAAAACACACAGTCACACATATCACACCAACCTAGATGATTTTTCACTTAAATCAGTATTTCAGTATAGAATCAGAAAAACCGTACTAAAGCATTTGTGTTGTAGCAAGATTTAGAAATGCTGCAATGTGCTTCAATATCCTTTATTTTCTTCTGTCCCTCTCCCTGACATCTCTCACTTCTTTCCCCACCAACCAACCTGTCTTCCTTCCTCCATGTTTCTAAACAATATCACTAAGATAGGCAGCGCATTGTACTAAAATACCATGAAGTGAATGACATGAAGTGTTCATGGAGTTTAGAAGACGAGGTCAAGATTCAAAGAAAACTAGATTTGTAAAGTTCGTCGCGACAAACTTTGATGTTGGCTTTGACGATGCAAGTATTCGCAACGGATGGTGTTTTTTGGAGGCAAGTGGACATAAGGGTTAGTGTTGCTTTTGGAGGCAAGTGGACTGAAAGCTAGGTTGCCAAAACATTTGGAGGTAAGCGGTGACAAGCATGTGACATCATCCAAATACTCCTGAGGAAGTTCCCCACATTGGGCTGACTGTTTTGATATGTCACTTGTCCATGTTGTGCTAATTTTTGACTTTCACGTGACGTCACATGAAGTGAGCAGCATACACGTGAGGATGTTACCCTCATTGGTTTGAGTGTTTTGATATATCACATGCCCATGTTGTGCAATTTTTTTATATTCACGTGACATCACGTGACGTCATGTGACGTCATCAGAATACACGTGAGGAAGTTCCCCTCGTTGTTCTGAGTGTTTTGATATGTCACATGTCCATGTTGTAAAAAGTTTTTTGATTTTGCATATTTTGTGGGCGGGGCTGCGGCACAACCAGAAGGCCAGTCGGTACATCAATTTAAAAGTTTGTTCAGAGTATCACCCTAAAGGAGCAGGCCGAGTTTGGTGTAGATAGTTCGAAAGGTAAACCTCCAAATTTTATAATGGGAGTCTATGGGAAAAAAGGCCATTTTGAGACCCGGTACCGGAAGTACCGGTACTCGGATCGCTTAGAAAAGTCATAGCAACAAACTTCAGACCAGGTTCTACAACGTATCCGAATTTGGTACGAATTTTTGTCTAAGCTTAAATAGGAAAACAGAATGTTGGCTTCTACAAAGTCAACATCATGATTCACATGAAGTCGATTTGTATAGACTTCTATTTCTCTGACTATTTTGAATATGTGAGTTTTGAGAATGTGACTTCAGTTTTAAACTATGCATGCTAACAATACTACTTTGTGGCTAGAAAATGCTTCACTCTTCTGAGAAGACATAATTTTGGAGTGGGCCTGACTGTGTGCTTTTGCCCGTTCAACCACAAGGGCATTAGTGAAATCGGGCACTGCAAGCAGACCTGGTTTGGCCTCTTGGTTCCAGTGAAGGGAAACTGCAGTGATACATTATAGGCAATTGTGTGTTCCAACTTTGTGCCAACAGTTTGGGGAAATCCACATACAGTACAGTTGTGATGATCAGGTGTCAACAAACTTTTTGCCTGTACAGTGTATACGCTAATAAGCAAACTAGAAGAAACTGGTGCTTAAAATGAAACGATTTTTACATCAAGATACATCAAGAAATTTCTCCTCTCATCGATTCAACATTATAATGAGGAAAGCAATGAAGAAACGTACTGTATAAAAAGGTACGTACCTTATCAATCTATTGCATCATGCAGAGAAAATAATTGGTGCTCTGGATTCTTTGTTATGACTCTTCCATTCTGGCAGCCCAACTTCTTCTTCTTCTTTTTTATTTCACCTCCTACTGAAGAAGACTTCTGACTGCCTTTCTGTCATTTCTTCCCGGATGGTACGCCATACATTGCACAGCATATTACATCAGCTTGACGCGTTATTTGCAATCCTGTTTTCATAGCTTGTGTAATGTCTTGCATGTTGCACCATGGTACCTGTGGCACAAATATATTGTTCCACATGATGCTTGACTACAGATCCTGCTAGAAGGATGTCCTCTCAGGTGACCCATCTATAGTGATAACGCCTAGCAAATAATTAATTACAAACCTTCTGTCCTTGATTTTCCTCCTAGCGCTTGACTCCACGGGCACGGTTGCTTAGTGGTTAGCACGTTCGCCTCACACCTCCAGGGTCGGGGTTCGATTCCTGCCTCCACCTTGTGTGTGTGGAGTTTGCCCCCTCGTGCCTAGGGGGTTTCCTCTGGGTACTCTGGTTTCCTCCCCCGGTCCAAAGACATGCATGTGTGTGTGCCCTGTGATGGGTTGGCACTCCGTCCAGGGTGTATCCTGCCTTGATGCCCAATGACGCCTGAGATAGGCACAGGCTCCCTGTGACCCGAGGTAGTTCGGATAAGCGGTAGAAGATGAATGAATGAATGAAAGACAGGATCTCACTCTTATAGTGACATTGGCATGTTACTACAGTAGGTTCAGTTTCTTCCACTATTTAGAATACTTCCACTATATACAGTATACAATATACACAAACTCTGGACTTTTTTCATTTTTTTTGGATTATTAAAGATGTCCTTCTGTTACTCCCTCATCAGACCTTCACACTTGATTAGGGTTTTACACTGGATACCCTTTCTGATGCAGCCCTCCAATTTTACCCTTGGTCTTGGGACCGACAGACAGTTAACACCCCAGTTGCTGGGTCGGTTCCCTGCTTAGGAATTGAACGTAGGCCACGGTGGTGAATGAGTGGGATCGTGCTGCTAGTGCACCAGGCACTCTTTGATTATTAAAGATTACATGAGTATAATTACTGTGAGGCTTTCTTTCCATATTAATGAATTTATCCTATCAGAAACGGATATCTGAATTTTATTTCAAAATACATAGAATTAAATACCACAATGTGCTGTAAATAAATGTTTATGGTGTTAAACGGATTTAAAAAAAAAAGACACAGCTGTGCGTCTTCTCACTATGATGATCGTCCCGAATTGGATTTCATTGAAACTGTGGAAATTTCTGATGCGCAGCTCCTCATCTGTTCATTAAGGACCACTTCTATGTGCCATAAGTACGTATCTCACTTTGAATTTTAAATTCGATTTACAAATTTGAAGGATTATGGATTCTATTTAAACACTAACTATCAGGGTTTTTTTTTTATTCAGGACAATTAAGACTTCATAGAGGATCTCATTTAGATGTAATGGCCCATCAAGAGGGAAAAAAAAAACAGATCGACACAAACATTCACTAAAGAGGAAAGCAAAGAGATGTGACATGCAATACACAACAAGGGAAATAAGAACAAATCATTACAGATAAAAATACAATAATACAGTAAAGCATTTTGTGTGTGTGTGTGTGTGCGTGTGTGTGTGCGTGTGTGCGCGTGTGGCTTTAGGAGACCAAATAAAGCTTTATCTCTAACACTATATAAATCCAAGATTCATGGTTTCAACAGAAAAACCCTCATAAAGCAGTAGTGAAAAATGTTTGGAGTTAATTAGCGAGTGAATTGAATTTTATTGCCTTGTGGAATTATGCTTTTCTGCACAAATCACTCTTTTGCATTACGCTTAGATTTGTACACCAGAGAATCTTCTCTTTCATTTCTGTGTAGCTGGAGAAAAAAATTTGCACTGTATGCAGTATTTTATGAGGCCACTGAAATAAATAATATTTTTTTAAATAATAACAAGGTCATTATTTAAAAATAATAATATATAATATATATATATATATATATATATATATATATATATATATATATATATATATATATATATGTATATATATAGAGGCCACAGACTAAGAATCTTGTGGGATTATTATGTACTGTGTAACTTATGCCTATGAATTAATACTCTACTGTATATTATTGTGTCTCATGCAAAATCAGAATGAGCGTAAATATGAGTTTCCAATGGTGTGGGGTGGAGTTGGGTGGCTCATTGGTTTGCACATTTGTCTAAAACTTCCTGTATTGGGGACATGATTCCCGCCTGCGCTGGGTGTGTAGACTGTTCAAATTTTACTCATGCCTTAGAGTTTCCTCCGTCAGTTCAAAGACATGTGTTGTTGGCTGATTGTCCTCTCTAAACTGTCCTTGGTGTGTGAATGGATCTCATAGACTGCCACCCTGCCTTGAGTCTTCTGAAATAAACACCAGGTACCCAGAAAGATAAGCTTTGTAAAGAATGGATAGATGGATGGATGAATGGATGGATGGATGGATGGATGGATGGGTTTTGATTTGAAGACATAGTGTTGGGTCTGTGGTGAACTCAGAATTTGCTCTGACCTGTTAGTTCCTCAGGAGCTTTTGTTTGCTTAATTCCACTCGACTACAAACTGCAGTAGAAAGGACATTATGTACATGTACATTACTGTCCATTATCACCCAAATAAGGATGATTCATCCATCCTTCCATCTATCTATCCTTCCATCTATCCATCCATCCATCCATCCATCCTCTACAAAGCTTATCTAACTGATCACAACATGCTGTTGCCACAATTCAGTTTTCTTTTCTGTATCCAGTTCATTTTAAAATTCCTTCGTTGCTGCAAGTTATGTACTGAGCTCAGTATGTTCATTTAAGCCCAAGATGTCACCTATGTAAAATTCTGTGTCGCAAAACAATGATTTAAAATATCTGTAGCCTCTTGCATCACAAATCCTGTGTAAACACAATCTGCTGTAGAGATGCAAAGTCATGCAGTCGATGAATTGATGAACAGCAGAAACACACACGAAGAAAAAGGCTTGGAATTTGCACAAGGCCCTTCAAAGACATTCTGGTCTAACAGAGCTTAAATACTAATGAGAAATGGGTGCTATGAGGTGTTGTCTCGGACAGTGGTTAGCCAGAATGACAGAAAATCTTGGCCAAGGGAATGGCTTGACTGGGATGTGCTTGTTTTGATGCACCCATATTGAATGTCTTCGTCATGTTCCATTCCACAGTGGTAGTTAATATAAAGAGCAAATGAAAGCAGACACTAAGGATTTTGAGTGTTGTGTTTCGTAAGTATTTCTGTTTTTACAAGTAGGGGCAATATATTCATAGAAAAGTTTGAAAAAACAAACAGCAATTGTTTTTTTTCCCACACAAATGTTTAACATTCTATAAAATATATGGTGATAAAGTGACGTGACATACGGCTAAGTACGGTGACCCGTACTCAGAATTCGTTCTCTGCGTTTAACTCATCCAAAGTGCACACACATCAATGAACACACACACCGTGAACACACACCCGGAGCAGTGGGCAGCCATTTATGCTGCGGCGCCCAGGAGCAGTTGGGGGGGTTCGGTGCCTTGCTCAAGGGCACCTCAGTCGTGGCCGGCCCGAGACTCGAACCCACAACCTTAGGGTTAGGAGTCAGACTCTCTAACCATTAGGCCGCCAATCAACAGAGGGAAGAAATGTCAAAAAGGCCTTGGATTTCTGAATCCCTTCCTGGACTGCTGCAAATCCAAAACCAGGCTCTGTTCAGTTCAGAGTACATTATGAATTTTGTGATTTTATGTAGAAGTTGTTCTTGCTGAACCTTGTGTCTGTTTTGACAAAAAAACCCAATACAGTTAACTGGCAGCTTGTACAGCTTTTATCAGCTGCACTCCATGTCCTTGCCAACGTTCAGTGAATGTTGTCAATATTCCCATTTTTTTCGCATTAGACAAGTTTTTATTTTGCGGTTCCTGACTGAGAGTTGTGTTTATCCAGCTAAACGACTGTCAATTAATTCAAGCAAAGATGCTTGAAGGGAACTCCACAGCGAGAGTCTGGCATGTGAAGATGTAAATCATTAAAGAGAAAAGGTGATGGCTTAAAGCACTGACAGGATCAAGTCACACACTGGGCTAGAAAAGCAAACGATAAACAAAAATCATGTCGTGTTGACTTTTTTCCAATTAGCATGCAGAGTCATTGCAATGTAAATGATGCATGATGAAATGGCCATTTTCCTTTTTTGCAGACTATAGATCTGTTCCCATGTTGTTTCCAGGCAATTTCTGTTGACAATTTGTCTTGAACAAAACAGCTTACAGCTTACCTAGAAAGATGACATTCATTTTTAATTGGTTAACAAATACGAGTACTTTCATTCATTCATTCATTTTCTACCGCTTATCCGAACTACCTCAGGTCACGTGTAGCCTGTGCCTATCTCAGGCGTCATCGGGCATCAAGGCAGGATACACCCTGGACGGAGTGCCAACCCATTGCAGGGCACACACACACTCTCTCATTCACACACTACGGACAATTTTCCAGAGATGCCAATCAACCTACCATGCATGTCTTTGGACCGGGGGAGGAAACCGGAGTACCCAGAGGAAACCCCCGAGGCACGGGGAGAACATGCAAACTCCACACACACAAGGTGGAGGCGGGAATCGAACCCCGACCCTGGAGGTGTGAGGCGAACGTGCTAACCACTAAGACACTGTGCCCCTCTTGGATCAAACCAATAAATAATTTTCTTTCCCATCGACATCATGTCCTGCATTTTAATGTAATTTTTATTGTTTATTTATGAAAGTAAAAATTATACTTTTAGTTTTAGGGTGGCTGAGATCACAGACAGGGGGCTGGAGCCACCTTAAATAAGGGGTAGAACCGCCGCTGTCAGGGAGGCTGCCAACAACAGACCAACAGCAACATTAATAGGGCTGCATGATTATCTAGCAAATATTGATCTGATCACCCAATAAACACCATACTCATTGTGAAAGCATGATGGTGGCAGTATCATGCTTTTGGGATGCTTCCTTTCAGATAAGACCGAGGTACAGATTCAAGATAAAGAGAATCACAGAAAGCTCCAAATGCCAATGTATTTGGGGAAAAGAAACATCATGATAATATCTCAAAGCACAAATTCAATTCCACAGAAGATTAGTTGATAGTGTAATGTTTCAGAAGAGTCCAGTCAGAGCCCAGATCTAAATCCTATTGAAACCAGTGTTTTGACTTGATGAGGAATGTGTACAGCAGATCCCCTTTAATAGATGTGAAGATTGTTTGCAATAGAGAGCAGAAAGAAATCACCAAGTTGGTAGACACTAACCCAAAAAAAGTGCTGAGTTACTAGCAAAATTATATATAAAAAAAAAATTTAATTAAAGATTGGGGGGCACGGTGGCTTAGTGGTTAGCACGTTCACCTCACACCTCCAGGGTTGGGGGTTCGATTCCCGCATCCGCCTTGTGTGTGTGGAGTTTGCATGTTCTCCCCGTGCCTCGGGGGTTTCCTCCGGGTACTCCGGTTTCCTCCCCCGGTCCAAAGACATGCATGGTAGGTTGATTGGCATCTCTGGAAAATTGTCCGTAGTGTGTGAGTGTGTGAGTGAATGAGAGTGTGTGTGTGTGTGCCCTGCGATGGGTTGGCACTCCGTCCAGGGTGTATCCTGCCTTGATGCCCGATGACGGCTGAGATAGGCACAGGCTCCCCGTGACCCGAGGTAGTTCGGATAAGCGGTAGAAGATGAGTGAATGAGAGTAATTAAATATTGTCCACACTTATGCCACCTGAATATTGCACTTTGTTTTTTCTTCTTTTTTTTTTCCGGAAATTTTCTATTTGTTTTTTCACCTAAATATTGTTGATCGCTATATCATATAAAAAGTGGAAAAAGATTTGACATTAATTATCTTGCCTGCAATTTTAACTGGGATGTGCAGACTTTTTTTGTGTCAACTGTAAATATCCCAATTTATGTATGGCTAAATAAATATCTAACTCCTCTAGACATGCAGTTCTCTTGAATTTCACTGACTTCTCTCACTGGCTACAGTATAAACTAAAAGGTCATTCAGTGCATTAAATCATCATTTTAACATTAACCTATAAAGTATTTTCCTCACATTTAAATTAAAATCAATCTTGAACTGAATTTGCACGTTATACACAGTTCTGTATGGTTTGGATTTTAATTTGTGTCTTGCATCCAAAGCCTGTACTACGACTGTACGACTGACATACAAAATTACTGTATGTATGAAGATCCTAAAAGCTAAAGATCTCTTATCTTATCCCTGAGGATAATCTAGACCTAGTCAATGGTCAAGTGAAGTAGATTGTTTTTGTTTTTTTGTGAGCATGTTTGCGTCACACCCTTTGGACTTAGAGGTTTGATCTCCACCTCTGCCCTGATTGAGCAGTTTGTATGTTCTCCACATGCTTCTGTGGTTTCCTCCTGGTGTTCCGGTTATCCATAGTGTGTGAATAGTTTTGTGAGTGTGTGTGCAATTGTGCCTTGCAATTGTGGACACCCTGTCCAGTGTGTGTGTGTCCCTTGGATCCTTTGGGATAGCCTCCAGGTTCCTCACAACCCTGAGAAGGATGAGCAGTATAGCAAATGGATGGATAAATGGCCTCCATGTTTGAAAGCCAGACACTCTGAGACGAGGGACTGTATTTAAATTCGAATATTAAAGTTTTGCATGGTGTCAGAATTTTTTTTTTTCTAAACAGACCTAAGCTTTTTTTGATCGTAGAATATAAAAGCTTTGCTCAAGCTTGGTAAATAACTTTTAAATACCATTCCTTTCTGATCAGCCTTAACCACCTACTGCCCCAAGGCATCGAGTAACATTTTGAAAAAGGGAATTCTAAAGCTCATATTACCGTCTCTGAACTAGCAATGTACTTCTTAGGGAACAGCATGATGTCTCACTGCGTCAAGTCTCCTATGTATCCCCAAAAATACTAGGACATAAACAAGGATGTCACTAATGTAAAAGCTGAGACTCCTGTTGCCTAGCGCAACGTGTCTTGCTGGTAAGGGACATTGTCTGCACACACCACTCATCAGAGTTTGTCTTGAACGGTCAGATACCAGTTTTGTCAGCAGAGTGAAAAGAAAGTGTGTCTTCAGTGGTCACAGGAGTATCAAGACTGATCCACTGAAGTGTGAAGAAATTTTGCCTGCAAGGTGAGTCATGGATGAGACATTTTCTATTATAATATACAACACATGGTGAAAAATTTCTGGTGACCTGACCATATTGATATTTGCTTTATGAACATTTAGTCCCACTTTGCTGTTATAATAGCCTTTAATCATCTGCAAAGGCTTTCCACTAGATGCTAGGGCATAACTGTCCATTCAGCCATAAGAGCATTAATGAAGTCAGGGACTGTTGTAGCATGAAGAGGCCTGGTTCCATTCATCTATCTATTCATCCATCCATTCATCCATTTTCTGGGCCACTTATCCTATGCAGGGTCATAGGAAGCTTTCACCCTATCCCAGAGTACTCAGGGCACAAACCGGGTGACACCTTTGGACCTAGTGCTCAATTGTGCTCACACACACATACAACTCATTCATTCATTCATTTTCTACCGCTTATCCGAACTACCTTGTCGGGCATCAAGGCAGGATACACCCTGGACGGCGTGCCAACCCATCGCAGGGCACACACACACACTCTCTCATTCACTCACGCAATCACACACTACGGACAATTTTCCAGAGATGCCAATCAACCTACCATGCATGTCTTTGTATCGGGGGAGGAAACCGGAGTACCCGGAGGAAACCCCCGAGGCACGGGGAGAACATGCAAACTCCACACACACAAGGTGGAGGCGGGAATCGAACCCCCAACTCTGGAGGTGTGAGGCAAACGTGCTAACCACTAAGCCTCCGTGCCCCCCCACACATATAACTGCTACAGACAATTGTAAAGATGCCACTAATCCTGCCATGCATATCTTTTGACTGGGGGATGAAACTGGAGTACCGGGAGAAAACACAATGAGCAAACTGAACTGAATGAGAGGAATTGAACCCCCGACGCCTGAGATGTGAGGCAAATGTGCCCCTGACAGTGTTCCAATGTGTTCAGTGGGGTTGAGGTCAGGGCTTTGTGTAGGCCAAGTTTCTCTCAAGTTCTTCCACGCTAACCTAGCAACTTGGCAAACCATGTCTTCGTAGGACTTATTTCGTGCACAATGTCAGTACTTTATATCTGTTTACCGATTCATCTATTTCTGTTTATAGATTCATTTTTTTAAAACTACGATCCAACAGCATAAAGACGTTTGGGGAACAGTTTGGGGAATAACCACATATAAATGCTAGGGACAGATGTCCACAAATGTTAGACCATAAACAGTACTGTTTGATGTTCTTATCCACATACAGTATCTCACATCTCTTGGTTCTCTATTTACCTTCAAATTGGATTCTAATCCAACTTCCGTTGACATACACTTTTAGATTTATAGCACAATCTTTCTCAAACTAATCTACCTCTGGAATCATTAGCATCTCTTCACAAGCCTGATCTCTGCTCGCATTAACACTGATGTGGAAATAATCATCGATTAATTCAGTCGGTTCTGTACAGCTGGCTAGAATTCTTGCTATTAATACCTCTTTATTTGATCATTATAGATTTTTAAACGTTGTCCTCTGTCGTTTGTAGAGAATGTGTAATCGCTTCCTGTTCTGATGAACTGACTGTTCAGGAGAGTTTGTTCAATTATGTCACTTATGTTTACCGAGTGAGGAAATCACATTTATCGAATAAGATTTTAGACCTACAGTATTTAGACAGACTGACTGTTTTCTTTATGACAGTGTTTATCAAACTGGCTCCTTATCTGCCATACCTATTGCATACAGGCAAACACTGCAAGTATAGAAAGTAGCCTCAATAAAAAGTTTTCCAGAATTCAGCTTCAGCAATGTCTGATGGCTTTTCCCAGACCACAACCCAACCTGAACTAGAACTAGTTGTTGAGTGTCTTGTCTGCACATTGCTTATATTACTGTATAGTCTTGAACTGTATATATTTCGGAGGCACGGTGGCTTAGTGGTTAGCACGTTCGCCTCACACCTCCAGGGTTGGGGGTTCGATTCCCGCCTCCGCCTTGTGTGTGGAGTTTGCATGTTCTCCCCGTGCCTTGGGGGTTTCCTCCAGGTACTCCAGTTTCTGGGTACTCCGGGTACTCCGGTTTCCCGGTCCAAAGACATGCATGGTAGGTTGATTGGCATCTCTGGAAAATTGTCCGTAGTGTGTGATTGCGTGAGTGAATGAGAGTGTGTGTGTGCCCTGTGATGGGTTGGCACTCCGTCCAGGGTGTATCCTGCCTTGATGCCCGATGACGCCTGAGATAGGCACAGGCTCCCCGTGACCCGAGGTAGTTCGGATAAGCGGTAGAAAATGAATGAATGAATGTATATATTTCATGTCTTGTATGGATTTTTCCTTTCACATACAATTAAGTGCTGAATTCACCATGCAAAAACAATAACGTCTCTCAAGACTACAATAAAATTGTAAAATCTTCCAGCTGTAGTGGTCTTTTCCCATCAACCGTTTGCAAAGTAACAGGATCGATATACGCAGTAGCAAGCGTCGATAACTTCCTAAAATACAGCCTCTGAATAAATTGTGATGCCCGCTGAGCTGCCAGTTTAGGTATTATCTACAACAGAAGCATGTTGTGCTGCTTTTTACCTTTAAAACAGCGTGTTGTGCAAGAATTTTGTTCCACGAGGAAATTATTGCTTAGTGCAGCTGACGTAAATTGGATTGTCATGCTGAGAAAAGTCCTTTTCACCTCAGCCACAAGACATTTGATAGAGATGATATTCGGTAAGTAAGGCAATGACGCCGAAAGTGTCCATCAGAGTGTAGACAAATTATAGTCTTGAAGAGGTAGAGTTGCTAACAGCGATATTCATTGCTCTTATGGAAATCCTGGACTATAATATATTCCTGGAATCTTGCGATCCTTATATCAGCATGATGCAATATCACTTGGGTTTTGTCTACTGCAGACTACTGCAGATGATTTTTTTTTTTTTGCCTTAGGCGAAACAGCAAGAGAGAGAGAACCGGGATAAATGTACACGATATTATGCGCTGAAATGATGTACAAATAAAAAAAGGCAGCACATCAAATACCTCACTCTCACCTCTAGGTTCATTTTTCTTTAATAAGCATTTTATACCGTAGCATGAAGTTTAGACCAGTTATTTTAGCTGATCTCAGGTACAACCGATTGTTATCAAAGCGTTTTTCTGACAGCATGTGGTACAAATCTGAGCGTGAAAGATGGAAAGAATAAACAAATACAAATGCAAAATCCATTGCCAGGGAAATTGTACACACAGTGTGTGAGTAAGGGATAAATAAGTTAAGGGAGGTGTAATTTAATCCGATGCAAAGCAGTGTTAAACTTATGACAAAACGTTGCTTATTTCCCCATAGCGGCACAAGTCAAAATAATTACAGTCCTTTATCGATACAGTACTTTACATCTGTTTATAGATTCTCACTCATCTTCTACCGCTTATACGAACTACCTCGGGTCACGGAGCTTGTGCCTATCTCAGGCATCATCGGGCATCAAGGCAGGATACACCCTGGACGGAGTGCCAACCCCTCGCAGGGCACACACACACACACACACACACAATACGGACAATTTTCCAGAGATTCCAATCAACCTACCATGCATGTCTTTGGACCGGGGGAGGAAACCGGAGTACCCGGAGGAAACCCCCGAGGCACGGGGAGAACATGCAAACTCCACACACACAAGGTGGAGGCGGGAATCGAACCCCCAACCCTGGAGGTGTGAGGTGAACGTGCTAACCACTAAGCCACCGTGCCCCCTGTTTATAGATTCATTTATTTTATTCATTTATAGTTGTGAAGCCTGTGTGAAACTTTTTATTCTGTTTCGCTTGAAATTAATAAGACAAATGTTAACAAAGGTTACATAAAAAACCAGAAACATTCTTTAATGTCAATTGTACAGTATGTTCTGAGTAACATTGTCTATGGTCTAGATTTCACCTGTCCAGTTTTGGTGAGTCTGAGTCTGCTGTAAGTCGTAGAATCCTGTCCTTATTAATCAGCATTGCAGGAACTCTATGTCGACGTTCTGCTGTTGAATGTATTTTGAGGTGCTTTTCTGCTTACCACTGATATAAAGAGTGGTTATTATAAAGAGAGTTGGCACCAACAATCATGCCTTGGATGAAGTCACTGAAATTCTGACGTTTTGTTCGAACGTTAATTGAAGCATTCATTTTATGCGTCGTTTTGCTGCGCACTGATTGTTTTATTATTCAGATTGTTCAGAGTGTTGCAGGGAATCAAGACGTGGTGTTATCAAGACGTGTGTGACTCTTCCAAACCGTTCCATCGCAGTCCTTTACAGTGTTTAAGGTATTAAGGTATTGCATCCATGCATAAAGTTCAAGTCCTTGTTGGTGTTCTGCAGATCCTGTGATTACATGATACTTACAATAGATAATACTGCACTACATTAGTTCAATGGTTAGCACTTTTGCCTCACACCTCCAGGGTTTGGGGGTTCGATTCTCCAAAGACATTTGTTGTTTTTCTCTTTAAATTGTCCATAGTGTTTTAATGTGTGAGTGATTGTTCCATGCGATGAACTGGCACTTTGTCCATAGTCCCCTGTTATAGACTCTAGGCTCCCTGTGACCCTGTGTAGGACAAGCGCTACAGAAAATAGATGGACGGATAATACTATGTGCAACATTTTGTTAGAAGACCCGTTAGTCTGTATTAATGCTAACTAATAATGTAGATCTACAGAGTCAGTTAGGTTCCCATGCAAACCACAACATATGCCTCTGACCAGCGCACTAGAGTTTTTATTAAAGGAATAATTTTCACTGGTATTTCACTGGTACAATAACCGCTTTTAGTTGCATTTATTTATTTTTTTGATGTAAAATGCAGAAACATTTTTTGATCCTTTAACAGCTAAATGCTTGGCTTATCATATATATATATATATATATATATATATATATATATATATATATATATATATATATATATATATATATTATTTGACTTTATTTTGAATATACTTTATTTTTAAAATTTTGTCATTTGAATATTTTAATATTTAAAAAAAATAGTAATAAATAATAAATAATTGCCCCTGGCCATGCTTGGACCCCTGGGGAAAACCAGACCCAGTCTAGACTATTAGGCA
Organism: Tachysurus vachellii; assembly: GCF_030014155.1. Taxonomy (NCBI): domain Eukaryota; kingdom Metazoa; phylum Chordata; class Actinopteri; order Siluriformes; family Bagridae; genus Tachysurus; species Tachysurus vachellii. The sequence goes on along the minus strand of NC_083461.1, from coordinate 35,804,598 downwards.
CAAGATACAATAATTAATTTTTTATCAGATTAATCTAATCTAAAAGTGGGAGGAAGTTATCAGATCTTCTAAGCAGGATGTACTGAGACAAATGTGGGTCATTCCGTATGTGGGGCAAATGATGGTGCGCGCACACACACACACACACACACACACACACACACACACACACACACACACACACTCACTTGTCTAAGCTCTTGGCTGCAGGTGTATCCTAGTGAATAATATGCTATTAGTGACTAATCACTAGTAAAGAGTGATGTCTTCCTTTCCTTTTCAGAACATTAGAGCTCTCTCTCTCTCTCTCTCTCTCTCTCTCTCTCTCTCTCTCTCTCTCTCTCTCTCTCTCTCTCTCTCTCTGTGTTTGCTCTTGTACAATAGGTCATTAATCATAATGAATGGTACAATAGTTCTTCCATCATCAGGAACTTATATTGATGTTTTACGACCCATGACATCAGTGCTGAACAGATTTACTACAATATCGCTTTATTGTTTCATACAAAATACTTGGACCGACATTGGATGCAGATGTCTGAGGTCCCAACACCACCACCCCAGCCCCCACGTTATTGTGATTAATGTACTAACTTGTCTTATATAATGATGTGCTACGTTTCCAATTTGTTTTCTATACAACGTCCAAGGAAAAGTACTGACAATTCTTCTTTCTTCCACTTGGGGGCAGTGTTGTGTTTTCAAGTCTATAATAATACTCTGGTGAAGCGTTATTGCAAGGACTTGTGTATTTGTGCTAATCTTATTGTAGTGTTGTAAAATGAGTAACTATACTTCACATATATATATATAATGTATAAAAAAGTATATTTAAAAAGTATATTTTTAAATTTCTGGTAATTAGTATGTTATAATTTTTGTCTTAGGTTGTTTCATATAATATGTTCAATATGTCAAGTCTCAAGCAAACTAGCTAAATGTGAAAGGAAATTTCCTGATGTGTGTGAATAATATCTACATTGGTCCTGCCTTTATAATGGATATATACATTATTTCTAATTGTGTGATGATATTAAAGCTTTCTTTACTAGTATGACTAGTCACTATTGATAAACTTCATGACTGTTACTGTAAATGTGTTTAAGGGCAAGACATTAGTTTTTGAACCTGAGCGTTCACATTAGTTCATATAACATATGTGACATATGCATGCGTACTTAATAAAAATGCGATGTTGTGATGTTTATGTGACGACGCTCGAAACCGTTTTGCTGGAAATGACTTCTTTATCATTTAACCAACACAATGTCATCTTTCTATATAAAATCCAACATAAATCCAAAGGATTATCAACATCCTGAGTAACCTTCAAAAAAATGAGTTCATGGTGATCTAGAAACAGATTAGAAATGGATTTTGTGAGAAATGATTTTAAAATACAAGGTGACTTTATATGAGTCCGCTGTGCTTATACATATAAAGAATATATTGTGTGTGTATATATAAACAACTTAAAATTGTGATTTTTGGTAATTAGTATGTTTTAAATTTTTGTCTTAGGTTGTTTCATATAATATGCCCAATATGTCAAGTCAGAAGCAACCTAGCTAAATGTGAAAGGAAATTTCCTTTACAGTCAGATCCAAAAGTATTTGGACAATGACATAATTTCTGTCAGTTTGTGTATTTACAGTCACCGGCCACTTTATTAGGTACACCTGTCCAACTGTTGCTCGTTAACGCAAATTTCTAATCAGCCAATCACATGGCAGCAACTCAATGCATTTAGGCATGTAGACATGGTCAAGACGATCTGCTGCAGTTCAAACCGAGCGTCAGAATGGAGAAGAAAGGTGATTTAAGTGACTTTGAACGTGGCATGGTTGTTGGTGCCAGACGGGCTGGTCTGAGTATTTCAGAAACTGCTGATCTACTGGGATTTTCACACACAACCATCTCTAGGGTTTACAGAGAATGGTCCGAAAAAGAGAAAATATCCAGTGAGGGCAGTTCTGTGGGCGCAAATGCCTTGTTGATGCCAGAGGTCAGAGGAGAATGGCCAGACTGGTTCGAGCTGATAGAAAGGCAACAGTAACTCAAATAACCACTCGTTACAACCGAGGTATGCAGAAGAGCATCTCTGAACACACAACACGTCGAACCTTGAGGCGGATGGGCTACAGCAGCAGAAGACCACACCGGTACTAGTAAGGTGTACCTAATAAAGTGGCCTGTGAGTGTACATCTCCATACAATAGATTAAAAAGGAACCGGTCAAGATGTGATTGAAGTGACATTCAACTTCAATTATATGTATATATATATATATATATATATATATATATATATATATATATATATATATATATATATATATAATGTTTTATTTATATAGTCCGTCCATTTCTACAGGCCCAAAATTAATTGGACATTGAAAAAAAAAATCTCAGAGAAACAGCCGAAACTATAGAAGAGTCAATATTAAATCTCATTATTAAAAACATGAACATGGAAGACACCTAAGTGGATGATCACAGAATTTCATTCCTTTACAGAAAACGCCATTACAGCAATAAGCTAAGTCAAGAACGCTAAGGAGCTGGTAGGTGTATCTTTGTTCAAATCTGCAATCAAGAGACAGTTTTTTGAATGTGAACACATTAAGTATTTACATTATGTCAAGATGCAAACCACTCAAGAACATAAAGGCCAGATAAGACTTTGATTAAAAAAGTGTATACATTTTTATTAGAATTAATTTGTACCAGAAGATCCGTGGCGTCCCACATCAGCTGTCGACTATGGTGGAGGCAGTGTTCTGGCATGGGCAGGTATGACTAGGTACCTGCGGAACTGTGTCACCGGTGTTTATTAATGATGTGACTGCTAATAGAAAGAGAAGGATGAATTCTGAATTGTACAGAGCTATACATAATACTCACATCCAGTCGAACGCTGAAAAATTAATATTACGATGCTTCACAGGGCAGATTTATAACCACCCAAAACAAACCCAAACGTGATGGAAGCAACCCAAGAGCTTCCCCAAGAAATTCTTCTGATTCTGATTAAAGCAAAGATATAAAATGTCTTTAAATGGCCGAGTCACTCACCTGACTTCGAAGAGAAATTCTCACAAAAGAGTAGCAACTGAAGACGACCGCAGTAAAGTCCTGGGTAAGAAACTCAGTCACTAAACATCTGAAAAAGGACTGACGTGACTGAAGGACTCGTGCTTTGTTTTAACTAACACACACATGAAGCTTTCCGACTTTGTTTATTAAGCTTTAATTCCATGTCCTAATTCATTTTAAATGACATGTGGGATTCTTAAATAAGATATAGATGTCGCATGGCTTGATTAATGTGCTGTTAGTGAAGGGAAAACTACTAATGTGCAAGAAAAGAATACGGATGCAACATTCTCAGTAATAATAATAATAATATTATTAATAAGAAGGAGAAGAATAATAAGAAAAAGAATAGAGCATTCACGATTCAAGGTTCATTCAAGGTTTCATGAAAAGGAAGCATTATCTTCTGGAAGTTCAATGTACGTACAATTTATTGCATTAAATCTGAAATTGAAAAAGCCAACTGAACCTTTATAAGCCATTTACTTGTCATTTCATACCTTGATTCAATACCTCAATGATATCTCAGGCAGAAACGCGGCGGGTTCTGAGATGATGGATCTCGGGAACACTATGTGAGATGGGAATACATTTCTGATACATTACGGGTCACAGTGTACAATGCACACACGCTGCACCGTTTCTTGTCTTTTGCACACAAGGTTACACACATACACTTTATAACTCGTCTTTATGTAGCACCACCAGCATCAGCATATACAGTATACAGTATATACGGTTGACTTGACTTGACTTCAAACACACACATGCACACACACACACACACTCAACACCTAGCAACACAGATATTATACTGATTATAATTTCACTCTCTCACTCACTCATCTTCTACCGCTTATCCGAACTACCTCGGGTCACGGGGAGAGCCTGTGCCTATCTCAGGCGTCATCGGGCATCAAGGCAGGATACACCCTGGATGGAGTGCCAATCCATCACAGGGCACACACACACACACACACATGCAATCACACACTACAGACAATTTTCCAGAGATGGCAATCAACCTACCATGCATGTCTTTGGACCGGGGGAGGAAACCGGAGTACCCGGAGGAAACCCCCGAGGCACGGGGAGAACATGCAAACTCCACACACACAAGGCGGAGGCGGGAATCGAACCCCCAACCCTGGAGGTGTGAGGCGAACGTGCTAACCACTAAGCCACCGTGCCCTCCGCCCCCCCACTATAATTTCATAATTTATTTAATAAATATATAAACAAATAAAGAAACCATTTTGCTTTAGCAATGTTAAAGACAACACAGTGTGACCGTAGTGATGTTGGCGATGTCTGTTCCATAACTGTAAAGCCTTGGACACCCTAGTAACAGGGTCATCGGTGTAAAAGGATGTAGAATAATTAACAGTCTGATTGTCGCATTGTATCAGAGTAAATCCATTGTAAACTCCATGAATTTTCATGAGGAGGAAGGTGAGTGTTTGATCTCATCTAATCGAATTCACACCATCACCATGGTTATCCCCTAGCAGTGGGAAGCCCACACGGATGAGTGTTTGTGTGAGACTTACCACCCAGTGTGTCTGTGACCTCCAAAAGCCCTGCTGAGGAAACAGTGTGAGTGTGTGAACATGCGTGTGTCTCTTCTAGAGTGTGTGAGACTAAAGACACTGAACCGTGTCAAAAATCAATAGAATGTTCTATACAGGTTATATTGTATTTTATTTTATTGTGAGTGTATATTTTTTCCAATCACACACACACACACACACACACACACACACACATACAGTATGTTCGCACACTGTGACAAAGATCCCCATATACAGTAATGCTACACTTTTCTGCCAGCGTAAAAAGGGCAAGGGACGTACACATACATCTCTTACCTTCTTTTTAATTAAACACAAACCTACAGAGAAAAAGAGAGAAAGAGAGAGAATGAGAAAGAAAAACAGCCTCCGTGAGCCATTTCATTGAAATACAGGAAACAGATGCTTAGGAGTAGAGGGTTTAAAAATAGCACTGTCTCTTTTATTCTCCATGTTTTGCTAGACACCTGCTGGTTCACAACTAGCAAGATCAAACTTTCTTCCTTTTTCAGCACACACACACACACACACACACACACACACACACACACACACACAGCCATGATTGTGTGTATGAGCATTTGATGTAGTATGTGTAAACTTTTCTTAGCTAAAGTTGTATTTTGACTGGTGACGTTTGTGTATGAATCATCCAGTGACTCCTGAGACGCAGGACGTGGGCGGGGAAAAGAGTCCCGACCAATCAGATTAGCTCTCTGTTTACACTGTAGTTTAGTGGCTACACTATTACACTCTTCACACAGTGACAAAAACAGTAACAAAGTCACAGACCCAGTAAAATACACTTCATGTACACAATCAATACAGAACAACACAAGGTAACACACACACAAAGACACACACACACACAAATACCCAATAAACACGCTCAGACCCAATAAAACACACATCATGTACACAATCAATGCAGAACAACACAAGGTAACACACACACAAAGACACACACAAATACCCAATAAACACGCTCAGACCCAATAAAACACACATCATGTACACAATCAATGCAGAACAACACAAGGTAACACACACAAAGACACACACACAAATACCCAATAAACACGCTCAGACCCAATAAAACACACATCATATACACAATCAATGCAGAACAACACAAGGTAACACACACACAAAGACACACACACAAATACCCAATAAACACACTCAGACCCAATAAAACACACATCATGTACACAATCAATGCAGAACAACACAAGGTAACACACACAAAGACACACACACAAATACCCAATAAACACGCTCAGACCCAATAAAACACACATCATGTACACAATCAATGCAGAACAACACAAGGTAACACACACACAAAGACACACACACAAATACCCAATAAACACGCTCAGACCCAATAAAACACACATCATGTACACAATCAATGCAGAACAACACAAGGTAACACACACAAAGACACACACACAAATACCCAATAAACACGCTCAGACCCAATAAAACACACATCATGTACACAATCAATGCAGAACAACACAAGGTAACACACACACAAAGACACACACACAAATACCCAATAAACACGCTCAGACCCAATAAAACACACATCATGTACACAATCAATACAGAACAACACAAGGTAACACACACACAAAGACACACACACACACAAATACCCAATAAACACGCTCAGACCCAATAAAACACACATCATGTACACAATCAATACAGAACAACACAAGGTAACACACACACAAAGACACACACACACACAAATACCCAATAAACACGCTCAGACCCAATAAAACACACATCATGTACACAATCAATGCAGAACAACACAAGGTAACACACACACAAAGACACACACAAATACCCAATAAACACGCTCAGACCCAATAAAACACACATCATGTACACAATCAATGCAGAACAACACAAGGTAACACACACAAAGACACACACACAAATACCCAATAAACACGCTCAGACCCAATAAAACACACATCATGTACACAATCAATGCAGAACAACACAAGGTAACACACACAAAGACACACACACAAATACCCAATAAACACGCTCAGACCCAATAAAACACACATCATGTACACAATCAATGCAGAACAACACAAGGTAACACACACACAAAGACACACACACAAATACCCAATAAACACGCTCAGACCCAATAAAACACACAACATATCATGTACACAATCAATACAGAACAACACACGCAAAGACACACACACACAAGTACACACTATAACACGCTCAGACCCAATAAAACACACAACATATGACACTTTCAATACAGAAAAACACACAGTAACACACAAACACACACACACCAAGACACACACAAATACAAACTATAACACACTCAGACCCAGTAAAACACACAACATATGCGCATTATAAATACAGCACAACACACAATAACACACACACAAAGACACACGCATACACACAAACAATACACAATAACAAAAACACACATTCAAAATACAACATACAACTCACACACACACACTCACACACACACACACACACACACACACACACACACACACACTTGATTAACTCAGGCTTGATAAGTATAATGGAGTTTGAATGAGACATTCTTTGGCACACTCTATTCACCCTACAGAGTTATTCATAATTTCCTTTGATCCCCTGATCATTCCGAATCACAGCGCATCACCACACACCGTGACCTTCAACCCCTCAAGAACGTGTCTGCCACCCAGCAGCCACAGCAACAGGTTAAAGATCAATCTCCATGGAAACTAGACCAGGATGATAAGAAGCGCCTCTACTTTAGAGGTTAAATCCCTGTTCCTTAGAGACAGCACACTTGGGTCAGTGTGTAAAATTTTGATTTGTGTGTGTGTGTGTGTTATGGTGTGTATGCTTGTTTGACTCATAGTGAGTGGGATTTTTGCTACAGAGTTTGCTGTCGACTCTTTATGTCGATGCAGAAACAATAGTGTTCTTCCTATCATTCACCTGGGAATTGGATTATTTTTGTGCTTGTAGCAATATGTAGCAAAACACACACACACACACACACACACACACATGCACACATGCACACACATCCACACACATCCACACACAAACACACGCACACACAAACACACACATGCACACACAAACACACACATCCACACACAAACACACACATGCACACGCAAACATACGCACACACAAACACACACATGCACACACAAACACACACATCCACACACAAACACACACACATGCACACGCAAACACACACATCCTCACACAAACACACACATGCACACGCAAACACACACACACACACAAACACACACAAACACACACAGCCACTCACAAACACACACACATGCACACGCAAACACATGCACACATGCACACACAAACACACACATCCACACACAAACACACACACATGCACACGCACACACAAACACACACACGCACACACAAACACACACACATCCACACACAAACACACACACATGCACACACAAACACACGCACAGACAAACGCACACACGCACACACAAACACACATGCACACACAAACACACACATGTACACACAAACACACGCACACACAAACACACCCACATCCACACACAAATACACACACGCACACACAAACACACACACATGCACACACAAACACACACAAACACTCACGCGCACACACACGTGCACGCACACACAGACAGACGCACACACATACACACAGACACACACATACACACGCACACACACATACAGTTGCTGTATAAATATTCAGGTGTTTAGCAGAAAAATATCATGATATATTACAAGTTAAATATAATATCAGCTTTCAGTAGTACATTTGGTATGTGTACAGTTGTCATCATGCTGACACAGAAGAGTCAGAGATAATAAGACACAATTCAACTATTAAAATATTGATAGATAATGATTACACACACACACACACACACTGATCATCTGTTACATTAAAACCATGAATGAAGTCAATTATCTTGTTAAAATGGCACTTGTCAAAGGTTGGGATACTTCAGCAGCAAGGGAGCATTCAGTTCTCAAAGTTGATATATTTGGGAAGTGTAAGAGTCTGAGAGAGCCAAATTTGTGATGTTCAGATGACTAGGAGCATCAGAGCATCTCCAAAAACAGCAGGTCATGTGTGTGTGGGGTTCCTGGTATGAATTGATTAGTACCTACCAACAATTAAAGACTAGGTACATCCCTTCATAGCAACAGTATTCTCTAATAGGACCCAGTTTATTTTTTCAGCAGAATAATGTGTCCTGACCCACTGCAAAATTAGTTCAGGATCGGTTTGAGGAACACATCAACAACAAAGATGTTCAAGATGTTCCCCGGATCTCAATCCGATCAATCGTAGTGGGATGTGCTGGATAAACAAGTCTGATCTAAGGAGGCGCCACCTCACAAGTTACGGGATCTCCAGGTAACGTCTTGGTGAACGTTGTGTGTGAACTGAACACTCACCATCCACTTTACTACCAACACCTGAACTTCTGCTCTATTCATCAAACATCAGGAATGCTACGGTATTTCAAATAACCACACTGTTGCAACCGTGGTGAGCAGAAAAGTATCTCAGCGAGTACTAAACCTTAAGGTGGACAGACTTCAACAGCAAAAGCCCAGAGTCACACAGGAACGTGAGGCTTTAATGGGCCACTGAAACTGAACAGATGAAGTACGGGGGGAAAAAAACATGTCCTGGCTTCAGTAACAAAGTATTGTCTATAGGACCGCGCTATAAATTCTATATTTGTTCTTTCGAATATAATGTTAAAGTCAACAAGGTTCTACATATTTATTGTAGCATTTTCTATCATTTACAGCACCTTAACAATTTTTATGCGATGTCATGTATAACTGTCTATAGCGTAGCATTAACAAATTTCTTTGGAAATCAATAGAAATTTTAATTTGGTTCTATATGCTTGTAAAGTTAAGTATGAGAAGCATGTCAAGACAGGAAGTGGAATTACGATGCTAGCAGTGAAAAGAGGGTAAAAACGATAATGCGACGAAAAGGAGAATGGAGAAACGGTGTGAAGATGAAGAGAGACGTTAAACAGCAAAGTTTTTTTTTGTCACCCGCAGGCGATGAGGAACATATGCAGATAGTGTAGCGTTAATACATCACCAGTGTTAAAGTGAACTCTCTATATGCCAAAAAAGAAAAATAAAGGAGAGCACCAACGTCGGAAGTAAGTTTTCTGCATAAAGTCCCGGTAAGTGTATTTTTGACCAGATTAGAAGTGTACTTTATATATTATAGAACAGGTCAAGGCTTGAACAAGTTTGTGGTTGTTAATGATTTTGCATAATGAATATAACATCTTTGTTAGATCATTACTCATCTTATCACCTTAGAATTCATGGTAGAGCAATTTTATTTGTATATATGGATCTATATTTACATATATTTACATGTCATTTTGCTCTACCAAAACATAGACTCTCTCTCTCTCTCTCTCTCTCTCTCTCTCTCTCTCTCTCTCTCTCTCCCTCTCTCTCTCTCTCCCTCTCCCTTTCTCTGTCTTGTGTTAGTAAAAGAGTAAATGAACGACTCATGTGCCATCTTATACATCTCAATGGATTTTAAATTACATCTAAAAGTCAGATGAGCTCTTTGCAGATCCACCATACAAAATGTGTCAACAATTCACAGGCCATGGAGGTAGCAAAAGAGAGAGAGAGAGAGAGAGAGAGAGAGAGAGAGAGAGAGAGAGAGAGAGAGAGAGAGAGAGAGAGAGAGAGAGAGAGAATATCAAGGAAGAAAAAGAAGAGGGATGAGAATGACAAAGAAACCAAATGAAGAGGAAAAGAGACATTAAAAAGCAGTATGTCTGCTGTGCATTTTTAATACAATCTGACACACACACACACACACACACTCACACACACACACACACACACACACACACACACACACACACACACACACACACACTTTCTTCATGAGGACCTTACACGTTTACAGACATATATAATTATTCACTAAATAATTCATGATTACACAACCTCAGTAATCAAAGGATGCATTTAGGCTCTTTTAGTTTAAAAATGTAGGGTTGTGGGGACCAAACAAATGTCCCCTCAAGGTCAAAAGATACACACACACACACACACACACACAGACAATATATATTATCTATCTATCTATCTATCTATATATATATATATATATATATATATATATATATATATATATATATATATATATATATATATGGAAGATAAAAGATAAAGATAAAACATAGGATGAAATCAGCACACTATCAGCAGAGATGTGTGTTTTGACCTTGAAGGGACATTTGGTTGGTCATCATGTGCTTTATCATTTGGTTGGTTTTATCTTATGCTTTATCTTTTAACTTATAAGAAAGTCAGTTGTCATGAAACACACACACACACACACACACACACACACACACACACACACACACACACACACACACACACACACACAATAATAAGCCCTGTTGGCAGTAGGTCTCAGTACTGTTATAACTCTGCCTGCGATGTGATATCCTGCTGTTTCCGTTTCCATGGTTACCCAGCACTTCCTAAATCCTAAAGAGAATGAATATTTGGAGTTTGATGAAGTTTAATAACCGAAGGTCACCGAGGAGGAGCTTAGAACTCTTGCTGTTTCTAAATTCTTAGTCTGAAATAATCTTATAAATAACACTCATTCATGTTCTTCTGATTTTATTACTTCATGATGCAGCAGGTTACATTTTTTTAGATGTAGCTTAAGGGGAAATATGTGACAGTGGTGACTAATCAGTGGTGTGAAATGCAGTGTACAACGTAAATGCAATCAAAATTCTGAGACTCTATAGACTGGTATTTTCAAATACAAAAAGATAAACCTAGGTAATTAAAAACACTGCAATGTCTTGAAATGTTAAAAGCCACTTTTACCCTCATTCTGGTCCTAATTTTTATTTGGTGTCACAGTTCTGTGATTCCTGTGAATAGTTAGAGGTTATTATGAGGATTTTGCTTGGACAGTGTCATTACAGTATAATGTCTTATAATGAGCTCCTAAAAACAAAACAGTAAAAGATTTTTTTTCCTCGTTCACCATTTTTCCAAAGATGTCCAATACCGTATTAATGACACTTCACGTAGAAGTTGTAGACACGCTGGCGTAAACGATGGGTTCGATGTTGCAGGATGCAATATAGCTACACAGCGCACTTACCCCATAATCCCAGCTAGTTAGCGATTCACGAGATGACAAGCATGATGGTGTTGACACGAAAGTCAGGGCTTTGATCGAAAACAGACCAACAATACACAATAAAATAATTTTAAACTTAAATGTCAACTCAGAATTTCATTATAAAATAATTCAATCTTAGATGCAGCCGAAGATCACAGGTTAATTATAAAGGTTAATATGCAAGTCGTTCAGGGTAGATTTTTCCTTTAAGGTCAAACTTGTTAGTGCATGACCTTTCCCTGTCTAAAGATAAGAGAATATATATATATATATGGCTTAATTAACTCTGTATTTTTACCACATACATACATACACATGTCGTTAAATCAAAGATGTAGAACATACTGAGAGCACTAATAGTGTCATTGTCATTATGCACTACACTTATAGATTCATTTTGCATTCAAGACAAATCTTGTCACTTTGCATGCGAATATGTCTAAAAATGTATTTCGTTACATCTCAACACTCAGAGTTTAATAAGCAATTAGTTACAGATTCCAGTCTCCTAGTTCTGATTCCTAACTAAAACAATAAACGAAAATCCGGATTCATTAATGATTATAACTCAGCGGAGTTTAACAATACAGCGCACTCTGGCATTTGCATTTGAAATAAGGTAGATGACTTATTCTACTTCCTGTTCAACATGGGAACATGCAGTCAGTTCAGCACGGTACACACTGTCGGACTCTCGCTATCTCAAAATATTGAACACATTGCTTCAAGTACAATTATCGCACTGCATTTGTGCTTAGGCTTGTATAATATGTGCACTATTTGTAGAACAAACTTCATTAAAAACTCCACACAATTGGTAGTCTCAAGCCAAAGAAAGCAAACTGGTGCCTGAGCACAATAATTCCAATGGATTATCTACCAATTCTGAGAAACTATTTCAAGTCTGTCAAGGTGCATTTCCACGTCTGAAACAAATACAAATACATAATTCTATTCAATTACTGAAAATAGACTTTTTATATTTATGATACAGGTCACTCTTTGTTTCAGCGGTTTACCTGCAGACTACACAGCTGATTGTCTGAGTGTCATTAATTAGTCCCTTCCTGACTGAAAGGGCAGTTTCAAGAGGCACAGCATGTACGCTAAATGTCTGCCTTGAGACAGTCCCTCTAACAGCTTGAACAGTTATTTGGCAAAGTCACAGATTAACACTCCTTGGGGAATAACAGCAAAGAGGCAGCTCAACAAGAGACTGTGCACTGAATTTGTCCACCCTGGATGCAAAGTGTTTGGTGCTGAAGGGTCTGCTATGGAACTCACAAAAAACATATTGCCAGTGGTATTAACCTCCATGCAATAAAACCTACTCCAATCACTGCCTGAAAACCAGGCTATGAAACAACACATTAAAGATGGCTTCACTACCTCAATAGCCATACTTATAATTTGTCAACTACATCAAGTACCTTTTTTCAGACAAAGATGCATGACTTGCTCTGCCCTTGAGGAGACTACAGAGGCTTTCATTCAGTTATGGTACATTAGCAATATCCATTGCTCTGTGACATCAGAAGGTCTTACAGGTACATTATAAGCTTTGTGCATTCACGCAGAAGAGTCTGTAGTGGCTTCGTGCTATGCTAGCTGTCATGTGCCTTTTTATTGCCATGCTTATTCCGACCTGTAATGGCTAAATTTTGTAAAACATTTGGTTATGCTTTTTTGTAGTAATCCTGTGTGAATTCATTTACTGTTGTAATAGTAATATAATCTTTATAATTATAAAGTCTACAATATTATTTATGTAGTCTTTTGTGTCATTTTATAGTCACCATGAGGATTCCCAAAGAGAATTTCCTGCATTGTGGCATCGCAGTCTGGCACTCTGGGACTGATAAAGATGTGACCAGTTACATTTAGCCAATGGCAGCCATCAGTGAGTCACACGAGTGGTGCTGTTTATGTTTTACCTGTAGGTTGAGTAGCAAGCACTTACCACCACAAGACCTGTCACTACTGCCCTTCAAACACCTTGCTTGATCCAATCCCTTGCTTGATCCAAGATCCAATCCCAGCTGGCCAATTCTGCAAACAGACAAGTTAAGTAACATTAGCTAGCCAGCTTATATTTTGTTTGCTCTACTGCAAATCTCAGAGTGCGCTATTTGGAGCCATACCATGGGCTGAATATAATGATATAGTGACTATTTCATCAAGGCTCAATACATCTCTGGGGCCAATAGAATCAACTAGTCCATTAACTGTAGTTAGATTGCTAAGTTAAATGAATTAGCATAACAGGATTATCAAGATGACCCACAGAAGCTCAGCCATTATGTTATAAAGAATTATTTTGCTCTGGCTCAATAAACAGTAAGGAAATTGTTCCCAGTCCTACACCGTGAAAGATTATTAACAGTTTCTTGTCTCTAAAAACTTTGACCACGATCCATTCAATTATTAATTTTTGACTGATTCTTTCATATCACTGCATAAGGTTAAATACAAAAGGACACATCACTAGCATCCCCATCCTCGGATACTCTAATCACCATCAGAGATGACTCAGGAAAAAACTGGAGCTATACTGTCACAACATTATAGTAAACAGACCAGCCACAATTCTACCCTTGTGGGCTGTAGGCATGGAAAACATGCCCCACCGAGAGACATGACTATATGGGTAATCAGGAACTCCTAGCCATTAAAGCAGTATTGAAAAGTGGATGCACTGGTTTGAGGGGACACTATTAGATGGTGCTTAAATCCTCTCAAGGCTCTTTTCTTCCCTGTTTATTCTCACATACTAATCTGGTTCAAAGGAAACCGAAGCTAATGCTGTTGCTCCTTTTTGAGTTCCCCTCCCACTCTGTGCAAAATCACCTTACCTAGCATTATGCATTCTGCATTTATAGCTTGCTCGGATCAGATATTTCCTTCCCTAACAAGAAAGCAACATCTTGACTTCCTGGCCTCTCTCTTAAGACAGATGTCACTCAAAGCCTAATCAGTATGAAGCTAAAATAAAGATTTACATACGTACATTTATGTACCCCAGATTCACTGCCTAAAGTAGGCCAAATGTGTTACAGTAGTCTTACAGAATTACCAGTATGTCTGGCTCACATTGCCAAAACATACACTTCAATTTAGGGCGCTGAGGCACTATTCAAGGGTTTCATCATTATAGATTGTTGATATCCTGTCTGACAGAGGAGCTAGATTGACTTCTCACATAGATGGTCTTTTGCAAGGCCCGTATTATAAGTGTTAGTCTCTTGTCACTCTCTAATAGACAGGCAGAGAGAGATTAAATCAGGAGATTGGCAGGTTCCTTTGCACGTACAGCAACAATATAAAGCAGTGCTGTTTGGTACAAGCACACCCAGAACTCATTCCTCTACAAGACTGACACCCTTCTAGATGTACTCTTTCTCATGAATATTAAAACCTTCAGATGTACTAGAAGTAGTTATCAAGCCTGGTTGCATTGAGTAGTTGGGAAACAGAAACTGGATACTGACTGGCTTGTAAACAAACCCTCCTATGAGTACTTTACCAAAAAGTCCATTATTAACCTGTTTAAAATACCATGCCAGAAAGGTTGCTAAACAGTTGCTGTCACACAGATCCAGGATGCACGTTATGGTCCAAGATTGTCTTCTCAGGTCCATGTGAGTTTTTTCTTGTTTCTCTGGTACCTCCCACATCCAAACAAACATAGGTTTGAATAAGTATATAAATATGTGACATTCAAATTGTATTCCAACTTCCCACAATAGGCTCTGGATCCACTACTACCCTGACCAGTATGAAGAGGTTACTGCAGATGCATAAATAAATAATAACTCTGTCTCTTATTAGCTTCATGTTTTATTATTCCACAAGCTTGTACTATTTGTGGTATATGAAGATGAACTAACTGTACCTCCACTGGATGTGCAGTCCAGCCAAGCCTACATGCTTAGGAGCTTGCTGAACTCCAAACATCAAGGTTGAGAGCTATACTACCTGGTTTATAGGAGTGACCCTGTTAGCCAGCTTGTATCATGATGGGTTGCATCTGAGGCTGCACAATGATTGATGAACTCCACCATGAGCATCCCAACTGCCCTATTTCTAAATCCATTAGTAGGCCTTAATGATGTAGTGTTTTACTATATGTTCAGGTGAACAGGCGACAAAGAGACAGGTGACAGATGTCATATGAAGCAAATGACACTGATTAACCTCAAATAAAGTATTTCCCTTTCTTCATGGTTTCATCCAGCCATGGAACACAAAGAGCTTACAATGCATAAACATGTTAAAAGGTCGTGCAGGATCAGGAGACGTGCAGAAAAGAATTTCCAATGGAACACCATAAAGGTCATCAACAAACAAAAAATTGGAGCATCAATGTGGCATCATCAACAAAAGGACATCCCTCCAAAATTAGAATATAACTTACCATGGAGGCTTCTAAGGGAGCTACAGCAACATTAAAGGAGTTGCAGGAATAGGTGACAGTTACTGATTACTCTCTGCAGGTTAGTGTATGATTTGGTGAGACAATTCCAAGTTGTAAAGTAATTCCAGAAAGTATATGTGGGGCAGAAAAAGCACATCATCAAAAGAACACTATACCCACAGACAGAACTGGGTCTTTTATCAAGGTGGAGGGAATCATGAATAATGATTTTTATCAATTTTAGTGCAAAATCAGATCAAGTGTTTGCTAGTAGGCTGAAGATGAAAACAGAATTTCACCTTGATCAATGTTTTTGAATGGCTGAGACGTTCGCCTCATACCTCCAGGGTTGGGGGTTCGATTCCCGCCTCCGCCTTGTGTGTGTGGAGTTTGCATGTTCTCCCCGTGCCTCGGGGATTTCCTCCAGGTACTCCGGTTTCCTCCCCCGGTACAAAGACATGCATGGTAGGTTGATTGGCATCTTTGGAAAATTGTCCGTAGTGTGTGATTGCGTGAATGAATGAGAGTGTGTGTGCCCTGCGATGGGTTGGCACTCCGTCCAGGGTTCCGTCCAGAACATGCAAACTCCACACACACAAGGTGGAGGCGGGAATCGAACCCCGACCCTGGAGGTGTGAGGCAAACATGCTAACCACTAAGCCACCGTGCCCCCCTGTGCACAACATGACTTATTTTATTTTATTTTTTTATTTCTGGCAAGGGAAAAAGCAACAACATGACAAATGGCAATTTAATTTGGATTTTTAAAAATACATGTCTAAATGTCCTTATTTGTAATAATGCAGCCTTAAAAAAATTGCACCTGTTCGAACAAGAATATGTGAATTTTACACATTTTTCCCGTTGCCTTTTGAAATCTGATTTATTTTACTTTGTTTGAAACAGCCACTGAGGACATTTTTTTTAAAAAAAAAAGCTTTTTCATTCCTAACAAATAAAGTAATCTTTAATTAAGCAGAGGGCACCATCTGTCAATAAGTATAATGCACTCAACCACCTGGCATTACAATGACGTTTATTAAAAAAAAAAACTTCCAAAGCATTATTACTCAGTGAAGCTTAGCAAAATACACAAGAGTGAAGAACAAGCTTGAGCTTTCTTATCGTCTGTGTTCAGTGGCTAAAGATAAGCAGGATTACATGTCCCTGTTTGTTTATGCAGCCTTTTAATAAACTCTAATAACCTTATCAGTTTTCAAATAAAGTGTATGCTTCATCTTTACTTTCTTTACAGGACAATGCCTGAAAAGTTTCTAGACAGCACTAATCGATTACAAAACCTACATTCTGAGCTAGATTATGTTTTGCTATTTAATTAACCTGGAGGTTATTCTCTAATGCTTTCATCTGTTTGTTCATCTGCTTGGTCTTCACTTTCTCTCATCTGAATATGAGGTCCTTATATATTAGAAATAAACTGGTGGATGATTATTAGACACTGGGGGATACTTATTTAGATCTATACAGCATTCAGGGAATCTGGATATGTTTAATGAGTAAACATTAAATAAATGAATTAATTAAGTAAGTTATTAAGTAAGTAAGTAAGTAAGTAAATATGCTATGTAAGTCAGTAAGAAAGTAAATAAAATAAGTAAGTAAGTAAGACATTAAAATAAATTAAGTAAGTAAGTAAATATGCTAAGTGAGTAAGTAAGTAAGTAAGTATGTAAGTAAAGTATGCAACTAAGTATGCATGTAATCATATAAGCTAGGCTAAGCTAAGTAAGCAAGTAAATATGTTAAGTGAATAAGTAAGAAAGCAAAGATGTAAGTCAGTAAGAAAGTAAATAAAATAAGTAATGTAAGTATGTATGTAAACATATTAGCTAAGCTAAGTAAGTAAGTAAGTAAGTAAGTAAGTATGTAAGTAAAGTATCCAACTAAGTACGCATGTAATCATATAAGCTAGGCTAAGCTAAGTAATTAAATATGTTAAGTGAATAAGTAAGAAAACAAAGATGTAAGTCAGTAAGAAAGTAAATACAATAAGTAATGTAAGTATGTATGTAAACATATTAGCTAAGCTAAGCTAAGTAAGTAAGTAAGTAAGTATGTATGTAAGTAAAGTATGCAACTAAGTACGCATGTAATCATATAAGCTAGGCTAAGCTAAGTAAGTAAGCAAGTAAATATGTTAAGTGAATAAGTAAGAAAGCAAAGGTGTAAGTCAGTAAGAAAGTAAATACAATAAGTAATGTAAGTATGTATGTAAACATATTAGCTAAGCTAAGCTAAGTAAGTAAGTAAGTATGTAAGTAAAGTATACAACTAAGTACGCATGTAATCATATAAGCTAGGCTAAGCTAAGTAATTAAATATGTTAAGTGAATAAGTAAGAAAGCAAAGGTGTAAGTCAGTAAGAAAGTAAATACAATAAGTAATGTAAGTATGTATGTAAACATATTAGCTAAGCTAAGCTAAGTAAGTAAGTAAGTAAGTAAGTATGTAAGTAAAGTATGCAACTAAGTACGCATGTAATCATATACAGTAAGCTAGGCTAAGCTAAGTAAGTGAGCATGTAAGTAAATATGTTAAGTGAATAGGTAAGAAAGCAAAGATGTAAGTCAGTAAGAAAGTAAATAAAATAATGTATGTAAGTAATGTATTAATGTATGTAAGTATGTATGTAAGTATGTATGTATGTATGTATGTATGTATGTATGTAATCTAAGCTAAGCTAATTAACTAAGTAAGTAAATATTTTTAAGCAAAATTGTAGTCTAATGTTGATTCCACTCTAATGTCGATTAGTTTCTAGGAAGGTCTATTTAGTTTTGAATAAGAAAGCGGCAGTTGTTTTTCTGTGTATATGTTTGTTGTCGGATTTTATTCGGAGGCCGGTCACCTCTAGAAATTATGAGCAACAGTCATAAAACCAGCACAGTTTCTCTCTTCTTCGTTTGCATACTGTATCTTTCCTACTCCAGGAAGTCCTTTCCTTCCACATTTGTCTAGGCTTCTGTTTTTTTTTTTCCTCTAAAGATGATGCCCTCTTCTTTTTCAGTATGGATATGAGAGACAGATTGTGAAATGACTTGTGTCTCAAAGGCCTTCAACTCTTCAAAATGTGCCACCGTGGTGAATACAAAACCCACATGCGTACACTCACAAGTCAAAGGCAGGATGGACCTCAGGAGAATGCAACGGGGCTCCAATACTCCTCCTGCAGGAAAAAAAAAATCTTCTCAAAAGACTCAAAAGTGCCTGTCAAACCTACTGTTAAATATTCATGAACGCAGTAACATTTTGTACAGAGTATTCTCCGAAACATACACATACATATCCGCAACCAGGGTGACTGACGTCCGTGCGTTTGCAGACTGCACGTGTGTGTTTGCACGCTCAGACCTGCTAATCAATAATTTGTAATTACAGCATGTTTACATTCCTGGCACCAGCAAATATGTGTAAGTCATTAAGGACCTTATTGAAATGGACAAACACACCGCATGGACATGGAGTTGTTAAAAAATGGCTAATAATTTAATTTAATGATTTCTTGAAAAGAAAAAGCAATTGTGTGGGTTTTGTTATCACTTAAAAACAAGCTCCTAAACCGTTATCATACTGGGAATGTCTACGTGTTCAGGAATAGTGAATGTGAATATGTACTTTGTTTAATATCCATATACATAATAAAGGTCATGCGAGGTTGACACGTTTTTGCCTTGAATGTATAGTTAGCTAGGTTTTTTTTTTTTTTTTTTTTTAATATACGTTTTATTTTCTTCCTAAAAAAGATACACTTTAACAAAGTGTGAGTATAATAAAACTTTAAATAATTAAAAAAAAATTATTTTAATTTTTCTTTTTCTTTAAAATAATAATCTTCTTCTTCTTCTGTGCTTTTAATGGTTTTGATCCAATTTAAAATTTAATACAAAAAAAGTACACTATTTATGCATAAAGTAAATGCATATTAATGAAACATTGTGAAATAAATAATACATAAATATGCACAGCTTGTGCTGTCTGTAAATTAGGTAATGATGGGGATAATGTTGAGGAGGATATATATATATATATATAACACAAGTGTATGTGTTATGGAAATGTAATCAGTGAAGAATATTTTAGCGTAAACAGTAATATTTCTTAAAATAGAATTTTTTTCAGTTGTGTACGTTTGCTTTAATAAATAAATACAAGACAATTAGAAATGAAATAATGGAAATAAAAGTGAGAGAATTCTTGAAAAATAAATCTTTGTGATGAAATAATATTTAACCTTTTTGTTTCATTTGAGGTTATTATGTGAGGTCCAATACTGAAGTTCTTTTTTTTAACTCCATAATTCTTCATAATGTTTTTTTTTTGGTTTTTTTTCCCATAGTGGATCACATTCCCTTCACATGCACAGCCATTATGAGAAGAAGAAAGGAATTATATACAGTATCTCTTGTATAACCTCACAGAGAATTAAGCAGTTTGTAATCGGACTCCAGATACCATCAGCTGCTTAATTATTTCTATCTGTTTCATCAGTGCAATTCTTGCATGTAAAAAAGGCAACTGATTTGACTTTAACTACATCACGTAGGTAATTCCATTCTTTTATTCATCTACAATAACTTTATCTTGATCAGCGTGTAGTGTTTCTTCTTGAGGCAACACACACACACACACACACATACACACACATTCACCTACTGACAATTTTGCATAATGAAGAACCCGGAGAACCCAAGAGTATAAATGGACACATATGGAACTGTTGCATATTAAACAAAGACAAATTGTTAACTGAATGTTGGGGGGTTTGATTCCCATCTCCACTGTGTATGAATATAGATTGTCCCTATCTTTCAGGGGTTTCCTCTGGGTCCTCTGGTTTTTTCCACCATCACAGAAACATGTGTTATACACTAACTGGCATATCTAAATTGTCTGTAATGTGAGGTTGTGTGGGATTGTGCCCTGCAATGGACTGGAACCTCATCCAGGGTGTCCCACCCACCTGGTCCCCCAGGTTAGACTCCGGGGCCCGTATTCATAAAGGTCGTAAGAATGATCTCAGAGAGCTCCTAATTTAGCTTATGAAGTTCTAAACGTGGAATCTTATCTTCAGAGTGATTCAGGACCTCAGAGCAACTCTAAACAAGGAAAATACAACAACTTTTATCTTAGAGAGTGGGCAGGGCTTAACCTGTTACTAGGGGTTACACTTTCTTTTGAAGACTGTGATTGGTCCAATAAAAAAAAAAATAGGAGCGCTATTAAAATCTGGCCTATTATAAACCTTTACTTTGTCTCTGTGTTAAGATATCTGAGACTATATCGTGCGTGTAGGGATTATGTTTGTAACCGATCATATTAAAGATGTTCTAACATGTTATAAATGTAATAAATGTCATGTAAATGTAAATGTAAACATCTCTGTCACAGAGCAGAAATGTCAGAGAGACAAATCATATCATTTCTGATGCTATGTCATTTCTGTGCTGTCTGAGATGTAATCTCTAATCTGATTGGTCACAAAAATAATCCCTACACAATCTAATCTGTATCATCTTATTAACTCACTATCATTATTAAATGTTGAATACAATACATTTCTTCTCCCTCTTCTCTTCCATTTTTTTCCTCTGATAAAGAAACTCTTAAACCTTTTAAAAGTCCTCCTCACTACTCCTGACACTTTTTGACCTTATGGGCTCTTTTAAGGGTTAAGATGCTTTATGAAGAACTTTTATCTTTACTAGGATCTTCTTTTTAATTTTAAGGGGAAACGCCCACATTTCTAAGAATTTTCTTAGAATTATGTCAATAGGAGAAACTCTTTACACTAAGAAATTATGAATATGGGCCCAGGTTCCCTTTGACCCTGTGTAGGCTGAGCGTTACTGAAAATAGATGGAAAGAATGCTTACATTACATTAAGGGTACGTTAACTAACAGAATTTACTGCATTGTCTTACATGAACAAACCGAGTTTCAGAATAAATAAACCTTAAGTTATTTTTCACACATTTTGGCTCCTGGGTACTTTACAATCTCAATGTGGAATCTTAAGACTAAAAGTAGCTTATTAGGAGAAACTCTTAAAAACATGGCCATGACAACAGGGATATTACGTCTCCCGGATTTTGTGCGAGAGTAATTTACAGTATTATAGAGAAGTATGCTGTATTAATGATTATGGAACTCTTACCAGTCACCTATTAAGTAATGTACAGTGCTGGCGATGACATTTTCTGGAGATAAAGACTTTGCTACTGTATATATTATCTATGTAATTTACACCAAATTATAAATAACTAATACATTGTCTAGTAGCAGAAATTTAAAAATTGAAAGTGACAGTAATTTGGATGTAGTGGAGAACAGGATCCATCCATCCATCTATTCATCCATCCATCCATTCATCCATCCATTCATCTATCCATCCATCCATCCATCCATTCATCTATCCATCCATCCATTCATCCATCCATTTATCCATCCATCCATCCATCCATCCATTCATCCATTCATTCATCCATCCATCCATATCCAACCATCCATTCATCCATCCATCCACCCACCAATCCTTTCATCCATCCATCCATTCATCCATCCATTCATTCATCCATCCATCCATCCATCCACCCACCCACCCATGCATCCATCCATCCACCCACCCACCCATCCATCCATCCATCCACCCACCCACCCATCCATCCATCCATCCATCCATCCATCCACCCATCCATCCATCCATCCATCCATCCATCCATCCATCCATTCATCCATCCATTCATCCATCCACCCATCCATTCATCCATCCATCCATCCAATTTCCCTCATGAGCCTTGGACCTATCCCAGTGGACTCCGGGCACAGGTGGGGATGAGGTACCAGTCCATTGAAGAGGATTTCCAAAATCCATTTCCAATATTCATCATATATCGTATGAAACATGAAATTAGGGACGCTTTAATTTTATTGCACTATTTATAATGACTTTAAATGTTCGCTGAATTTTGTTTGAAATTTACTGCATCAGGCAGTCATGTTTTATTGTAGAAAGTTCCTTTCAAATGTTATGATATGAGGAAGAAATCTCGAGACTCACAAGAAATCCCATCCTCACCTGTGTCACAACGGACAGTCGGAACAAACTGATCAGTTGTTAATAATCTGGACAGGTTTTGACAAGAACCTTTTAGTTAAAAAGATTAGACTAATTAAGAATTTGGCCCAATGATATTCCTCATATAATAAACCAGCACAAGCATAAAACAAACTGTATGAGTAAGCTTAGAAACTAAGACCATAACTTTAATGTTGCATGAATTCTCACTTTTGATTGGTCAAAGAGCTGTAATAAGAATCACCGGCTCATAGTAATGTGCTTGGTCTCATGTTAGTGTTTCTAACAGCTTACACAGAGATTTGCTAATGGATGCTCCATAGTCTATGATGATATTCATTCATTCATTCATTCATTCATCTTCTACCGCTTATCCGAACTACCTCGGGTCACGGGGAGCCTGCGCCTATCTCAGGCGTTGTCGGGCATCAAGGCAGGATACACCCTGGACGGAGTGCCAACCCATCGCAGGGCACAGATGATGATATTATTATTATTATTATTATTATTATTATTGGGCATGGTGGCTTAGTGGTTAGCACGTTCGCCTCACACCTCCAGGGTTGGGGGTTCGATTCACGCCTCCGCCTTGTGTGTGCGGAGTTTGCATGTTCTCCCCGTGCCTCGGGGGTTTCCTCCGGGTACTCCGGTTTCCTCCCCCGGTCCAAAGACATGCATGGTAGGTTGATTGGCGTCTCTGGAAAATTGTCCGTAGTGTGTGATTGCGTGAGTGAATGAGAGTGTGTGTGTGCCCTGCGATGGGTTGGCACTCCGTCCAGGGTGTATCCTGCCTTGATGCCCGATGATGCCTGAGATAGGCACAGGCTCCCCGTGACCCGGGGTAGTTTGGATAAGCGGTAGAAGATGAATGAATGAATGAATTATTATTATTATTATTTATAGTCTGAGAAAAATATATAATAATAATATATAATATATAAGAGGAACTAACCTTAAATAGCATTAAATCTCAGAACAGATTTATATATATATATATATATATATATATATATATATATATATATATATATATGTCGTATAACAGAACATCTTCTAACATTTTATTTATTTGTTACTAGTTTTTAGCTTGTGTCGTGGTCTATGGCTGAAATTCCTTTATTTATATTCGCCAGTTCTCCATGATCTCTAAATATTACAATGAGTATAGAAACACACAAACTCACCATTGACATAAAAATAAATGAAATAATTAATAATAATAATAATAAAAAAAAAATCTCCTAAAGATCAATTCAATCGTTTTATTTGTTGGCAAACAACTTTCACTGTTACAACAAATATTAGTTATGAGCTCATTCAATTTCGAATGCATATGAAAAGAATAAATAATAATTCCATAGATATCATATTAACAATATTGATGGTAATAATAATAATAATAAGAAGAAGAATAAGAATTAAAAAAAGGTCTCAGTGCCGATGTGATTTTTAAAACCTCTCCTCTACCAATGACCCAACGATTTCAGATCTGATAAAGCACCTCGTGGGGATAAATACGCAGTCGCTTTTCTCTGGGAAATAAAAGACGCAGATGTGCAAGCTACAGGAAGTCAAGAAAGAGTAAACAGCCTGTTTCCATGTTGTTCCAATTTGTCTTCATCACATCTTTACAGCTTGTTCAGATAGTATGAATAAATTCCGGTCAGTCGAATTTCAGGGATCCTACACACACAACGAGAAAGACCTGAAAGCTAAATATATTAGAGACAAGCATGTAGGATGCAGGATATCTAGTGACCGCTTACTGTTTGTATATTATTCACCATTTATATCTGTGATAATGGTACTGTTTGAAAAAGGACACGTTCAACCTGCAGGTCTTAAAGCCGTCGTTTCGTTCTTTTTGGCCAGTAAGTTTTTGCATTGAAATTAACCTCAGAGTGGATAATGCATCGAAAAAAAGAAAGAGTGATTACTGGATGATAAATGAGATAAATATGGAGATCGGTATTGCATGTGTTTGTGAATGTATGCGTTTCTGTGTGTGTGTGTGTGTGTGTGTGTGTGTGTATGTGTGTGTGATGGGCTTTTGGATGGTCACTCATAATGGTAAATGGAGCTAATAGTGCAGAGGACCAGCAAGTATTTGGATTGATTTACTTCTACAGAAACACATATGCAGGGGGCAAAAAAGGAAGCATTATCAAAACTATGAGGTGTAAGTGATATGTGATATGTGATGAAGGGCGTCTGTACATTTTACATAGAAATCCTGTTTCTTTAGATATTAGTGCGCATTACTGTACCTCTCGATAACTGGTTGTACTGAAAAATCCAAAGTAAGAAAATGATGCGTCCTTAAGTCTTAAGGATTAGATGCTTTTGTTGTGACATGATAACTCGGTATACAACAGTAATCAGTGTTAAACAGGAAGGAAGGAATGTGTGCAGCAACATTGCAGTGCAGGATCATCACCCGAAGTTTAGAGGAATCGTGGTAGAGGATTATAGTTCAGAACGAGTTCAAGGTCCAGGTCGGTGTCTATCGACAGGGGTAATCATCTAAAATGGCAACTAGTTTGTCGCTATTGTTATTCACACAGGGACAATCCAGAGGATTTATGGCCAGACAGCAGTTGGGTTACAAGTTGTGTAGAGAGGAGAAGTGACAGAGTCAACGAGTCAACTTGTCTCACTGTGATACGTGGCCTCTGATGGACAGCGTGTCGATCAGACGTGTCAATTCCTTCCCAGTCTGCTGTTCAAAATGGCTGATGGTTTTACAAAAAAAAAAAGAGCCTGTGTTTTTTTTACATCTGATACATTTGATAAACCACGCTGAATATTTTGAATTTGTTGGTACTAGTCCTAAGTGAAAGTTACACTACCTGGTCCTTTTTCCTAGGGCTAACTGACTCTGGGTTCCTGTCATTGGTTTTTGGGCAGCTATCTGCTATCAGTTTCTCTAGGGATCGATCAGTGCAGTAGGTAGTGGTTCCCGTGCCTTGTGCATTGCATCTCTCTTACACACACACACACACACACTCAGAAGATGTGTGTGTATGCGCCTATAAGCTCGTGACTAAGTGCGAGGGGTCTTGCGGCTGCTCTTCGGGCGATGACTCGTCCTTTTCTGGCGGCGCGATGAATCCATCACTTCCTCCACGACCCATGTGGTAGTAGCTCTGCAGTTCCTGTATGTGATTGCGCGAGCCCAGATTAGGCATGCTCTTGTAGTATACATCATCCGCATCTGCCATGACGCCTTTCCCGTTGGCCATATGCAGCTCGCTCCCTTCCTCCTCCTCCTCCTCCTCCTCCTCCTCCTCGTCCTCCTCCTCTTCCTCCTCTTCGTCGTCCTCATCTTCGTCCTCATCACGGATGCCGTTGATGTCATTGCTACCGTGTGGGTGGTCGGTTAGAGTTGGCATGCTGGTGTACAACGAGTCTCTGAGCACGTGAGATGAGTGCGTCTCATTTTTCAGGAGTGGGAAGAAACTCTCGTTATTCTCCTGTGGAAGGCGACGGTGGGTGGAGAATGTGTGTAATGGGGGGTGGCCATCTGGAGGTGGAGGTCTAGGTGGGAGGAGAGGTGCCTGAGACTCCTCCCTGATGATCTCCAAGCTCAGGGTGGTGCGGGTGTTGTTTTCATCCTCTCTGGAGATTCCCAGGGCAACTGCAGCGGCGTTCTCGTCATCATGTGCGATGCTTGCCGTGCTCGGCGGACTAGGGACGCCTCCGTTGGCGACGTGGTTGGCGAGCTTAGTGCTGGGGTGGTAGGTGGACGCGTAGTTGGCTGTCAGCTCCTTCAGTATCTTCTTCTCCAGTGTAGTCGGTGAGGATGAGCCGTATGTGAGGTAGTCGCTGTAGGTGTTGCCATGGTTGCCGTTGAGCGGTAAAGTGTCCATGACACTGGCATCACGTGCATTGTTCAGCATGCCCTCTGAGAAAATGGAGTACATTTTTTCTTTTAAAAACTCATTTTTCATCATTCATTTAAATTACATTTCATTCTGATATATATATATATATATCTGTCTATATACCATGATATTAAAGCTACAGGATGTAAGGAAAGTATGATACAATGGTCTAAAGTATGCTGTTTGACCTGTGAACATATCCAGGGCTACTGCATTACATCTAACATTGTGTATAAGCACAATACTCTATTGTCTAGTCTTTCTTTTAAATCTCACCAGTAATCTCACCAGACTCCCATATATCTCACATTAAATCTCACCAGACTCTCATATATATATATATATATATATATATATATATATATATATATATATATATATATATATATAGAGAGAGAGAGAGAGAGAGAGAGAGAGAGAGAGAGCGAGAGAGAGAGAGAGACTGTATATATATAACTTATCCTTCTTAGGAAATATATGAATTAATTAGGATGTCTGTCCAGGAAGTATTAGTAAATTTGTTTAAACACATCATTAACAAAAACACCTTCATTCAGTCATTATGAGATGCCTATATCAACGATCAACGGTTTTACAACAAGGATAAACCTGGAGATCTTAATCGCTCACTCACAGCTTCCCATCAAATCAGAGGAAAAAATGAATGGCAAAACTCGATCGGTCTTGAATTCCTTTCCTCTTCTAGTATAATATCCCTCTCTGTTGTTTTTCCTAGTCAGAATTCTTTCCTCCTTGTGTATGACGCATGGATCCGAATTGGAGACAATTAGTATTATAATTACATTATAATCATAGTATTACAAGTTTAAAATCATGTTTACAATTTTTATAAATTCATTTTTTTTTTTTTTTTTTTTTTTTTTTTTTACAAAATTCTACACACTGTAGCTTTAATGAACCATTTCTTATAATCTGTAATCGAGAGAAGAGAAGAGAAGAGAAGAGAAGAGAAGAGAAGAGAAGAGGAGAGAAGAAGAGAAGAGAAGAGAAGAGAAGAGAAGAAGAGAAGAGAAGAGAAGAGAAGAGAAGAGGAGAGAAGAAGAGAAGAGAAGAGGAGAGAAGAGTAGAAGAGAAGAGAAGAGAGAAGAGAAGAGAAGAGAAGAGAAGAGAAGAGAAAAGAAGAGGAGAAGAGAAGAGGTGAAGAGAAGAGAAGAAGAGAAGAGAAGAGAAGAGAAGAGGAGAAGAGAAGAGAAGAGGAGAAGAGAAGACAGGAGAGAGTTGATGATGTAGGTAATGAAAAGAAAATGAGTCATACTTGAATCTCTGTAGGAGGCTGCACATCAGCATGAAGAGAGAGAGAGAGCGAGAGAGCGAGAGAGAGAGAGAGAGAGAGAGAGAGAGAAAGGAGAAAAAGACATGGTTACATATAAAATGTTAATGGTATGCACACAGTGGACAAAATATGCAGTTAAGACAAAGAGCAAGACAGCTGTAACCGATTTTATAGCCAGCAGGTATAATAAAATCATACATTCTTTAATAAAAAAAAAAATTCTGTGAGGATTTGGAGTTCAGTACAATCCGAATTTAGAATGAATGAATATTACAGTCCCTTTTTTCTAAAATGTTCTGTCCATCAGTTAACAAGCAACATTTAAGACAGCAAGAGCAAGAAAACATTTCAAATATTGGTGTGTGTGTGTGTGTGTGTGTGTGTGTATGTGTGTGTGTGTGTGTACACACTAGAAATGATGCTGTTCTCAAGTTATTTTTTTTATCCTATGTATGTTTTATATTCATGTTGCTTTCTCTAGCAGATATTTTAATGCTCCCTTGTGATTACATTTCCTCTGCTTCCTGTCTGGATTCGGGCGCAACATCCGTACCGTGTTCCAACGTGGATGGGCTTTAAACTGATGAAACCGCTCCCTCAGAGTTAACGCTTGGCGTATAACACGGTCGTGGTAAACGATGCGTTTGGATAGAATCTTGAAACACAGAATGCTTGTCTCCTCCCTTCACGTGGGCGTAATTTCATTTCCTGCGAAAACTTATGCAATAACGTTTCAGCTGCTTCTAACAACCTGCACTTGCCTTGAAGGCAAATCTATTAGTTAGCTCACCGTCCTCAACGGTTTTTTTATTAGATGAATATTCACATAGAAGAACTGGCGCGGTATCTGTTTTTTATTTTTTCTGTTTTAAATTGTGTAATATAAGCTGTGTGACCGTGTGACTATTATCATTACACCTACAATATCTGCTCAAGGAATCCTGTAAATAGCACCTGGAAATTACTCTCACAGAGAGCGGGAGCGTTAGATTCATCGCTGTAATACAGAAAAACAAAATAACCGGGTGTTTTATTTAACTCTTAATGTTATACAATTAATTCTGGAAGAAAAAAAAAAAGGGATATAAGAAAGAAAAGCAGAAATGAAAAGCAAACGCGTACAGATCAAGTAGCGCTAATAACATTCCAAGTGAAATCACTAAAGCTTTGGTGTGCACAATACACCAGGTCAAGAGCTTCAGTTCGTGTTGAAAAAAAAAAAGCGTGGTCTTTGTTTGCTTAGCGGAAGAGGGGCGGAGCAACCCGGTGTTGACGCATAATTTTCAAGATGGCTGACGACACTCGTGTTACAACAAGTGACATCGTAATACAAGATTTTTAAAAATTGACTGTATTCTGCTAAACTACCGATGCACTGATTTGACATCAACTGGCATTGACATAAAAACTCTTTATATTCCTGCTAGTAAAATGTACCAGTGTTCCATTTGAGACGATACATTACTATTGACACAACAGTGACATTGGACACCATTAGTGACATTGACCATGATATAGTTGCTGGTAACAGATGGGCTGGTTTGAGTATTTCAGAATTGTCTTTCTACACATAACAGTCTCTGGAGTTACACATATCAGTCTCTGGGGTTCTGGTGCAGAAAACAAAACCATCCAGTCAAGAGGTGGAAACATTTTTCTTGAGGAGCTAGGTGGCAGTATGATTCAAGATGTCATTATTGGCTGTAACATCAGGAGACCATATTGGATTCCACTTCTGTCAGCTAATTACGGGAAGAGTTGAAGACTTGAAAAAGTTCAGGTAGTGTTTGTCGTATGTCCAGTAACCTCAGACGAGTGGAACTCCATGTGGCGTTCTTCTGTTGTAGCAAATCAACCTGAAAGTTTGTCTTGTTGAACAGATGCTTTTCTGCTCAACACATTTCCGAAGAGTGGTTAATGAGTTACAGTAGCCTCCCTGTCTGTCTTACTAGTTTATAAAATTTGAGGAGTTCAGCAGTTTTGGAAAAACTCATGCCAGCCTGTCTGGCACCAACAACATCATTGCCACAATCTAAGTCAAAAGTTTTAGGTTTTTCTCCATTGTGATGGTTGATATGAACTGTAACTGCATGACTGGGTGATCAGATTTGCAGGAACGAGCAGATGTTCCTGTATCTCTCTCTCTCTCTCTCTCTCTCTCTCTCTCTCTCTCTCTCTCTCTATGTATATATATATATAGATAGATAGATAGATAGATAGATAGATAGATAGATAGATAGATAGATAGATAGATTATCACTATGAACAGTGATGGCCCCAGAATGTTGCATGCTTTATAATTACTATTATTTCTAATACTACCAATTATACTACTGTTATATATTATTACTATAATACTGATTAATTGTGAAGAGTAAGCAGCATGATTTCAAGTGTGTGTATGTTTCATTTGTGTGTGTGTGTGTGTGTGTGTGTGTGTGTGTGTGTGTGTCCCTTCAAACCTTGTGTGTTGAACATGTTTGCAGAGGGGTTATTGTACACTGCAGATTCTCCCAGCAATGTGTTATAAGGGTTAGTGCCATGAGGACGCAACAAGGCGTTAGAGATGAGATGGTTAGCCATGGTACCTACAATCCATACAGACAAACAGATAGAGAGAAAGAGAGAAAGAGAGAAAGAGAGAGAGAGAGAGATGGCAAAATAACATTTAAAAGAAATGAAAAGAAGAGAACACACACAAACAGGGAAAGACACAGTTAGAATGATGCAGACAACAGGACAGTACATCTGTATACAAATCTATCAAAGCCGAGCCCGTCGCCGTTCAGTATGTCTACATGTCTAATCATGTGAAGTTCGTTAATTGATCCTTCTGAGAACTGTGTGATTGGGCCAGTGTGACTGCTGACTTGCAATCTGATGTAATAAAATTCATACCTTCGGACTTTCGATATATGTAACACAATAACTTCTTGCTAGTTAACCACCAAACTAACTAGCTTATTTTTTGCCCCTTTAATGTGCAGAAGTCCACTCCCAGTCCTACTGATGCTCCTTTGTGGAGCTTTGAGAAAACGGTGTTCTTTACTGCAGTAGATGTCATGAATCTTGTTTCTTTTCGGAATAATCTTGAGCAGAGCAGCTTTAATGGTCCGTGACATTTATCTCCGTGTCCTCTGTGCACATTTTCATAACTTGCTCACAAACACTGCCTTGCCTGAAGGTGCTCTTTCAGGTTGTTGAGGTATTAAGTGCTTGTAGACAAATTATTCATAAGCATGTCTACATCGATATTCATACCTTCCATCAGCCCTGTGTCTGTAATACTGGCTTTGCTTTCGCTAGCTTTCGCATGTCCTTTCTCAAGATAAGAGCATACTACTGAGTACTACTAAGTACCATCATCCATTCTCATTCAATAACAATTTATCCTGGTCAGCGCCATGGCGGATATGTAGGATAAGCCAGGAACACTGAGTAGAGAAAGGGATGGAAAGTCTACCACAAGTGTAGACAGCTTCTCATTCACAGATTAGAGTTGGCATGTTTTTGGGAGGGCGAGAAAACTGAGGAACCGGATGGAAACCCACACAGAGAGTTTTCAGAATTGTAGATCTGTACTTTGCTCTGAAATAGTAGACAGACATTGTGACAATGTGGCATTTTCTCTTTGTCTCGGTTTGCTTTCACATGGCAAAATTTTTCAAACCATACCAAAATGTGTTTCTGTGAGTCACATGTGAGTAAACAGTCCATTGGTCACAACTCGCCTTTTTATGTTCCAGGGTTCCGCTCATCCTTCAAGATACGTAGTCAAAATCTTATTTTTAAGATACAGTCAAGACAACACTGTTTCAGTTCATTTGTTTGGGAGAAAATCATTCATTCATTCATTCATTCATCTTCTACCACTTATCCGAACTACCCCGGGTCACGGGGAGCCTGTGCCTATCTCAGGCGTCATTGGGCATCAAGGCAGGATACACCCTGGATGGAGTGCCAACCCATCGCAGGGCACACACACACACTCATTCATTCACTCACGCAATCACATACTAGGGACAATTTTCCAGAGATGCCAATCAACCTACCATGCAGGTCTTTGGACCGGGGGAGGAAACCGGAGTACCCGGAGGAAACCCCCGAGGCACGGGGAGAACATGCAAACTCCACACACACAAGGCGGAGGCGGGAATCGAAGAACCCCCAACCCTGGAGGTGTGAGGCGAACGTGCTAACCACTAAGCCACCGTGCCCCTGGGAGAAAATCAGTTATATTTAATGTACATTCATTATGTTTATGAATGGCTATGATATGCTTACCCACAATATTATTCACCAATAAACCTGTGATTCATGATTTGCACCATTAGCTAACAATTTACATAATGCAGTTCCCATGGTGCATTTCTATTCAGGTTGGTTGTTGGTTCTTCGGTTTGGGTCACTTTCTCACCACAATTGTACCTCTCCATAGTTCATTTGCAGTTGGGCAGTGACCAGCTCCTTCAGGTGGTTTAGATCTTTTTGGTGTGGATCCAAGTGTGATTGCCTTGTTCATACACGTTTAAACGACCGAATCAACAGAGATCACACTAGGTTCTGAAACAAACACTCTAAATAAGCCATGTGTGAAGGAAACAAGAGAAATTCCACACAAACAGATCAGGATTGAACCAAAGGTCTGAGGCTCTTAGTATTTCAGTCTAAAGGCTTAAATCTGAAGGGTCAGCGTCCAATGCTTGTGCTCTCAGAGGTCTGAGGAGAGATTTAATAATCTCCATCAAAAAGTGTTAGCTAATCTCATCTCAGCATTGCACTATTCACTGGCAAACTTTGTAAAACTACTTCCAAAGGTACTTCCAAAGGTTAAAGTGTCCAGTGACACCTTCGTATCTCCAGCATGGTTGGTCTCCACACCAAGGGTTTGGATTTTGGAGTTTGGAGTTGTGGTTTTGATGTTTATCAGGTAAATGGGGGATGAATTTCCCCAAATGAAAGCTAGCCACTCACATCTGAGAGTTAATATTGCTCTGGTCTGAGATGATTCTGTGAGCAGATATCACTAATCCTAAGAATGTGGATCTCAAATCACATATCTCAGTGTTTTGTATTATGACAAAATATAGGACTTATAGGACAAATACATTATACTGAAAAAAGATATAAAAGGATACAGTGAAATATGTTATTCTTTATGGAATACGATCACTTTATGCAACTACCAGGGCTATAGGTCTCAAGTCTGGACTTGGCTCACACCATTTAATGGATTTATTGCATTTCTGCTTGGATTGTCTCAGACTTGGGAATGGTCTCACTAAATATATTCGTGGTTTCGACTGTGTGTTTAAAAAAAAAGGTTGTGCGGTTTTCTTTCTTATGCAAAGTATTAAAAAACTTGGTTACTTTTTTTTTGTTGTTGTTGTTGTTTTTTGTTTTTTAAAACATGGCATTATATTTGGTGCAATGCATGAATGAAGCCAGCCAGCTAAATTCAAGATTTGGCCTTGAAAAAGAATATTGACAAATGTTGGTCTTGAGCTTGGATTGGTCTCTTTTCATTTGGACTCAATCTTTACTTGGCCTCAACCCCCTTAACACTAGGTCTTGTCTCAATCTTGGATAATACTGATTGTGGACTTGACATTGACAGTCTTGACTATCTATCTGTCTGTCTGTCTGTCTGTCTATCTATCTATCTATCTATCTATCTATCTATCTATCTATCTATCTATCTATCAGCAAGCACTTTGGTCGACCCACCCATCTATCTATTGACCAAACGACGCACCCACACATCTATCTATCTATCTATCTATCTATCTATCTATCTATCTATCTATCTGTCTGTCTGTCTGTCTGTCTGTCTGTCTGTCTGTCTGTCTGTCTGTCTGTCTATCTATCTATCTATCAGCAAGCACATTGGTGGACCCACCCATCTATCTATCTATCTGTCTGTCTGTCTGTCTGTCTGTCTGTCTATCTATCTATCTATCTATCTATCTATCTATCTATCTATCTATCTATCTATCTATCTATCTAGCAGCAAGCACATTGGTCGACCCACCCATCTGTCTGTCTGTCTGTCTGTCTGTCTGTCTGTCTGTCTATCTATCTATCTATCTATCTATCTATCCGCAAGCACATTGGTGGACCCACCCATCTATCTATCTATCTGTCTGTCTGTCTGTCTGTCTGTCTATCTATCTATCTATCTATCTATCTATCTATCTATCTATCTATCTATCTATCTATCTATCAGCAAGCACATTGGTCGACCCACCAATTTTCTATCTATTATCTATCTGTCTGTCTGTCTGTCTGTCTGTCTGTCTATGTATCTATCCCTCAGTAAACACTACAAATATCTAAAGAAACTGCTTTATATGGCCTTATACGGACAGTCTTGACTACAGCCCTATGAACCACTAGTACTACCATGACATACCTTAACTATCTGTGGTGCTAATTTTAAACTAATGGCTCTAAAGATATGATTCAGGATTGACATTACATCCAGAATTTTGATGGAAATCACATTCTGCTGCTGTAACTGGTGCCTGTTTTTAGTATTTTACTGGTCAGGATGCAGAAAGATCTGCCTAAACCTCATGTATGCCAGACATCTTGCAAGCTCTGGACAACATGTCAGTAATTTACTGAAATTTATTTTCAGTTCTGTCGCTTAACTAAACAAATGATCATTCCTGTGCACCAATCAGTCACAAGATGACAGCAATGCTGTGTATTGTGACAGAGTTCATCATTAATGTTACACTTGTCTGAACTTAGGAGCATTAGACATCTGAATGTTTAGACTACGTAAATCACTGCAAAGTTCTTTACCCAAAGTTCCTTCACAAAAGCGTCTGATCTTATCCAGACAGGGCCGGCGTGGGTTCGGGTTTTCATTAAAATCAAGCAGAAGCCACATCTGATTCTACTGAAAGCCAAGATCATTGGGTTAAACAGGTGGAATCAGGTTTGGCTCCTGCTTAATTGGAAAGGAAACCTGCTCCGACACCATCCTTTTGTGGATAAGATTGGACACTTCTGGTTTAATGCAACTCACCATGCATGCAGATCTAGACTAATGAATACTTAGTAAATCTTTCTGAAACTAAACAAGTACTATTTCAGAAAGAGGGCCGCGACACCCACACACTTTTACAGGTTGCTGGGCAGGCCACAGAATAGCTCACTTCTTCATCTCCTTTGGAATAGCATTTGAACTTCAGATAAAAAAAAAATAAATCAGTGATTCACCTGGGTGTGCATAGTAAACATGTACAGTTTAAGACTCTTTTAACTGAAAGGGATACGGTTCCTATAATTGGCACTAGCAGTTGTTATGTGGGGGAACGGTTTGGACTTTCTGACACTTGTTGCTTTCTGGCTTTGCTCAAATCTGCACTGCTCTTGAACTCCATGTCCACTGAGCAGTTTCCAATCACAGTTGCAATTAAATCACTACACAAACTACAGTGCTGTCACTTTATTTTTTCTAATTGCCTAGCCATTCTTGTCACTTCCTCCAAATACGTTCTCTTAAAAACCGCTACTAGCTGGGTCTTGTATGAGCTTGTTATGTAGCATTTCATAATTACAGTACTCTCCGAGGGAACAGAGGACAGACACAAATTAATCCGCACTGTCGTTTTTTTTTTTTTTGTCCGTACTGAAATTGCAAGGCAGATTCTTGAGAACAAAGAAAGAATTTTTGATCATTTCAGTGCCTTTGTTTCGTAAGTGAAATTCAAAACTCTCAATACACTCTCAGCATCATCAACCATGCTGGAAATCAGAGAGTTCAACTGCTAACTGTGTATGGACTCACGCAGACTTTTGGCTTGACCGAAAACTCCACTTTTTTTTATAGCCATGTGGGCAATTAATGAGATTTGGCAAAAGGAAATGGTTCCAGCGGGAGGAGCGGCGTGAATCGCTCGTTCTTGGTGCATTCATATTAGCGTTGCGTCTGTATGCACTAGCATGTTAGTGCTGATTTATTATGCTCTATTATGAATGCTAACAGGATAGAAGGAATGACACTGACACTGTTGTTGAACTAAGGCAGTTACTTTTCTCCAACTACAAATCCATAAGAAAAGATCTCATTTCTATTCATCGCACGCTTCACATGGTGAAAGTTTACATGTTATACTTATATATATATATATATGTGTATTTGATATTTCTATATTTTTTCTTTCTTGTGCACAAAGTTTAAAGGAAGTACATCCTTATTCTAGTAAACATACTGTAGCCTAATTATTGGTGCAATGCATGAGCGAAGCCAACTAATTAAAGTACATTCTTGGCCATGAAGAATTTGACAGATGTTGGTCTTGAGCTTGGCTTGTCTTGCTTTTATTTGGACTTTTCACTTGGTCTCAACCCACTTAACACTGGGTCTCATCTTAATCTCGGCTAATTTTTATCCTGGACTTGACTTGGCAGTCTTGACTACAGCCATATGCACCGCTAATTCTACCATGATGAACGGTAAGCATCTGTCATGCTAATTTTATCATCTAAAGTCTTGTTCCCCACAAAAGTGCAAAAAGCAACAAAGGGCAATTTATGGAATACAGACAGTATTAATGACAAATTTTCAAGAATTAGAAGTTTACAATGGCAAATGAGTTCTCGCTTTGATCATATCAACATCATCTACATCAAGCTGAGGTAAAAGTCCCTTTAATCGCAAGCCTCGTTCTCGTCTCTTTACTCGACTGCTCTGTTCCTGCTAACATCACTGAGGAAACTGATTCGTTCAGTCAGTTCCGTTCTGTTAACTACATTTCTTCTACTTGATGTTTTTTTTATTAAGTGATTTAATCATTTTGGAACTGTACACACTGCACTTTTCTGTGTTTAGATGATGTGACGACGCACTTTTTGACAGTTCGTATCTGTTTCGCTACGGTTACATACAGTAGATATCCAACCACTTGATCAAAGCCTGACAAGGAAATCACACATAGATAGGGAGGGTTTGGATATCTTTAGGCAGACTGAATGTTTTTATATCAGCGTTTATTAAACATGATGTATGCGGGAATACAGCCAAGGAAAATAGACTACATAAAAACAATTCCCTATTGTTTTGTTGAAATAGTGTAATGTTTTTTTAAACCATCCTATTGACAAATAGTTTTCAGAGCCTAGAGTTTTCATTTTTTGTGTGTGTCATTTTTGGCTGTTTAAAGTGCTATAACATGCGGATAAGTAATAATGCAGATAATACGATGGAACTTCCATTGATCTATCTATCTATCTATCTATCTATCTATCTATCTATCTATCTATCTATCTATCTATCTATCTATCTATCTATCTATCTGTCTGTCTGTCTGTCTGTCTGTCTGTCAACTTACCTGTCTGTCTGTCTATCTAGGTAAGGGTCTGTCTGTCTGTCTGTCCATCTATCTATCTATCTATCTATCTATCTATCTATCTATCTATCTATCTATCTATCTATCTATCTATCTGTCTGTCTGTCTGTCTGTCTGTCTATCCATCTATCCATCCGTCTATCTATCTATCTATCTATCTATCTATCTATCTATCTATCTATCTATCTATCTATCTATCTATCTATCTATCTATCTATCAGCAAGCACATTGGTCGACCCACCCACCTATCTATCTGTCTGTCTGTCTGTCTGTCTGTCTGTCTGTCTGTCTGTCTGTCTGTCTGTCTGTCTATGTATCTATCCCTCAGTAAACACTACAAATATCTAAAGAAACTGCTTTATATACACTGTTCTTGCTGCCAAGTGAGTGTGTCCCTGGTGAATAATCTGCTCCATATTACAC
Organism: Tachysurus vachellii; assembly: GCF_030014155.1. Lineage (NCBI taxonomy): Eukaryota > Metazoa > Chordata > Actinopteri > Siluriformes > Bagridae > Tachysurus > Tachysurus vachellii. Next base: position 35,766,197 of record NC_083461.1, on the reverse strand, counting down.
AATTCGTCTTGTGCTTCAAGTGGCCACTCATGTGTCGTAGCTGCAGAGCCTTTCTGAGTTGCGAAGGGAAGTCAACAAGCGCATAACAACAAGCAATAGAAACTGGGGAGGTGAATTTTATGATCAGATGCTCTATAACCGCAGGGCAAGTGCAGTAAAATTAAGGAGAACAAATGAGTACATGTTCTGTTTAATTATTATTATTATTATTATTATTATTATTATTATTATTATTATTATTATTATTATTATTATTATTATTATTATTATTATTATTATTATTATTATTATTATTATTATTATTACTACTACTACTAATACTACTACTAGATGAGGAACTTCTATTTCTTTGCTTATTAAGGGAAAAAAAGGATTAGCATTCGGGCATAGACAAGAGTTTGGTGATAAGCAGAAACACTCACACACACACACACACGCAAACACAACAGATGTCCATTGCAGTTGGACTGCGGGGGGGATTCAATATCAGCAAGTCAGAAAAAAACGCACTAATGCTGTTCCAGTATCTTTCTTTGATTCACACACACACACACACACACACACACACACACACACACACACACACACACTGTTTTGTACAACAGCAGGACAGATCACTTGCAGTGGTCAAAAGGTTACTTCAGTATTTGCAATAAATAAATAAATAAATAAATAAATAAACAAACTAATTAATTCAAAAGATAAATAAATTAATTAAATTATTCAAGGACATTTGTGGGATGGTGGCATTTGTGAATTCATTTTCACTTAATGCTTTATTCTGGACTGGATCTGAATTGGGTGTGTATGTGTTTGGGTGTGTATGTGTGTGTGTGTGAGTGTGTGTCTGAGTGTGTGTGTGGGTGCATGTGTGTTACCTCTGTTCAGAGTAGCTGAGCTGTTGATTTCTCCAGTGATGAAAGCCGACTCAGACTGCTTCCTTACAGTGTCGTTCCACATCCTCCGAATACGACTCTGAGAAAAAGAGAGAGGGATAGAGATAGATAGATAGAGAGAGAGAGAGAGAGAGAGAGAGAGAGAGAGAGAGAGAGAGAGAGAGAGAGAGAGAGAGAGAGAAAGATAGAGAGAGAGAAAGAGAGAGACAGAGAGAGAGAGAGAGAGAGAGAGAGAGAGAGAGAGAGAGAGAAATTGAGAGAGAGAGAGAGAGAGAGAGAGAGAGAGAGAGAAAGAGAGAGAGAGAGAGAAAGAGAGAGACAGAGAGAGAGAGAGAGAGAGAGAGAGAGAGAGAGAGAGAGATTGAGAGAAAGAGAAAGAGAAAGAGAGAGAAAGAAAGAGAGAGAGAAAGAGAGAGACAGAGAGAGAGAGAGAGAGAGAGAGAGAGAGAGAGAGAGAGAGAGAGAGAGAGAGAGAGAGAGAGAGAATTAATGTGTGTTAATATGAAAATAAAGTATATCCATCTTCCTCTAAAACCCTCAGCTTGTTTTTGCCTGGCGAATCCCACAGGACTTTTGGAAAGGGAAAATATTTCTGTGGCATCTTTCAATACTTCATATTTTTTGGAGACTGCTGATGGGTTGAAAGGTTGAATGCTATTTTTTGAGCAGAACATGGGAAAATGTTTTTCGATAATAAGAAGAAAAGGGGGAAAATAGCTCAAATAGAGGAGGAAGACAGGAAGAAATGAATAGGGTTGATGGATCGACCTGTCAGTTGCTGCTCGATTCTGATTGGTCAGAAACTGTTGATTCATTTTCTACCGCAGCAGCTCTGGCAGTATTGCGGCTGCAGGGTTTATACAGCACTTGTTCTCATATAGGACTGTTTTTATAGTAACACGCAGTACTTATTTGGAGGATGTGTGTGTATTTGTTGATATGGTGAACATGTACTGAGTCTCCTGTGTTACATAAACTTTACAACTTTACATTATATTTCAATACATTTTCATGACCGCTCACATTTTACCGTTTCTCTACCGTTAACAGGACCATTGTTGTGCCATTGTTTATTTCTAAATGTGACATTTATCATCTTTTTTGTCAAACCGCTGTAGTATATGAGGAATAAAACAATTGGAAGATGTTGTTACTAAAAAATAATCAACTTCATGTGGAAAGAGTAGAAACATAGATCTGAAAACCGCCCGGTGCATCACATGAACTCTACTTCCAGCTAGTGAAGATGTTGAAAGGAAACGCTGTCTGCGTCGAGCTTGCAGCGTTCCTAAAGACTCCTCTCACCCTGCCCATAGATAGTTTGTCCCCCTTCCCCTTTGGTAGGCGCTTGAGGAGCCTCCGGCCAAAAACCAGTAGATTGAGGAACAGCTTTTTCCCTAGAGTTGTCACCTGCCTCCCGATGATCGCCCAAACATCAAGCATCGCGTCAGTTCTGGCAGGCGACGTCATCAAGCGTGCATCAGCTGTTCATCAGCTGTCAACGACGCGCACCAATCCGGTTACAACATCCATATTACCCGACCATTTAAATTCCCATTCGTTGAGCCGCTTTCTAGCGCGTCGCTGCTGCTGCGACTTAAACTCCCTCCTCCAACCCCGACTCCACCGTGCCGGAACCCGTGTTCGCTGTACCAGTTTACGTCTTAAATCTCCACATATATTTCTCTCTCTCTCCCTCTCTCTCTCTAATTATTTAATTATTTATTTATCCATTTATTCATTTTTTTCATTTACCAAAAAAAAAAAAAAACAAAAAACCTCTATGCATGATTAATGGTTCTGTTATAGGGGAGGTCTATTCTATTTTCTAGTCGCTGCTCTCCCCGCTCGGCCCATGGATTCCTGCCCAGAACAGAACCATACCGCCAACACTAACTGTATGCATATCATCTAATAAATTCTCATTTGACAAAGTGGTCCTGACAGAACTGTATATTATGTCAATAGCACCTGTATATTTGTCGATATAATATATAATATATAACAGTGTGTATATGTCATGTCTCTAGCACCCAACCTGTATATCTTGTACATCCATTGCACATTCCTCTGTATATTATCCTGTTCATAATGTAAATACTCTAATCATACTGTATATACTTTACATCTTGCACTTGCTGCTTATTGCACTTCTGGTTTGATGCCAAACTGCATTTCATCGCCTTGTACTTGTACGTGTGTAATGACAATAAAATTGAATCTAATCTAATCTAATCTAATCTAATCTAATCTAATCTAATCTAATCTAATTTAATATGTGTGTGGGTGTTACCTGAGAGTTTGTAGAGTAGCGTCCAGGTGTCCGAGCTGTGCTGGTCTTGGTGGAGGTCGAAATAGTTGACTCCACACTCTTCCCACTGCAGCAGTGTGTACGAAGGCACCTGCCATACTCCTTTCTCACCTGAAAACAGACACACACACACAATATATATATATATATACTATAATATATAAATATTAGCAAAAAATGCAGGTTTTGTGTTTGTTTTTGTGTGAGATGAGAGAGAGAGAGAGAGAGAGAGAGAGAGAGAGAGAGAGAGAGAGAGAGAGAACAATTAAATGTTGTGATCAGACATCCAATTAAATAGACATCTTATTTATGTGACTTAAATAGTTAGCGTGCTGGCTGACCTTTTCACTGGTATAAATGCATCAACAGCTCATGCCCCCCCCCCCCCGCCCCCCAGCCAACACACACACAAACACACAAACTCTTTTTCTCAATTGAGTTATTAGGCGTCAGGGATTCTAAATGCATCGCTGGATCCAAAAACCTTTCCACTCGAGCATTAACATAGCTTCTCAGAAGCAGACTCCCACTTGCGCCTTGCAATAATAAGGCTGTAATTGCTTTTTAACAAAGTTAAGACGGACACCGTGTTACTGTTTGTGCAGCTGTTGTAGCCAGTCGTACACTACCTGCTATTTCATAAGTGCGTCTCGACGGGCGAGTCAAACCTCAGACATGTCCCAGAAGACTGTAAAACAACAGGGTCTGAGAAGATTTTAGAAGGTTTTATTTCTAATACTGCCTCTGCAATCTGAAAACTTTATTAATGCTGAACTGAAGCCAAGCCCTGCTTTCGAATAGGGGATTTTCCTCCATTATTTTCTCACCCACCAGCTGGCTTTCTGTCTCATCTTACAGATTTTAACTTTAATACGGATACTTTGTGTAAATGCAGTAAAACTGCGCTCACATTTTACACATATGCACTTTATTCATAAACACTCCGACTATATTCACGACATCAGTCATTTTTATAACTCAGCATAAGTTTGCATGTTTTCAAACTGCTGCGTCACAGGGCAGCATAACACAGTCAGAGTAAAGCCATATCTTCCAGAGCCTCATGATTGGCTAATGCTACTGATCCCTCACGCTTAAAGAGTACGGCCAATCGTAGCATTGTATCGACGTCCTTACAGTTTCTGAGCTTTTCCTCCTGAGAAACATTGCTACAGTATCTATGATTTAAAATTATTACATGCAGTTGTCTCATGTAGCCAAAGCTTCAGACTGACGGTACACTGATAGCAGTTTTTATTGACCAATGGTGTGGGCAGTGGTGGGATAGTGGTGTGGCAATGGTGGGATAGTGGTGTGACAATGGTGGGATAGTGGTGTGGCAATGGTGGGATAGTGGTGTGGCAATGGTGGGATAGTGGTGTGGCAAGGGTGGGATAGTGGTGTGGCAATGGTGGGATAGTGGTGTGGCAAGGGTGGGATAGTGGTGTGGCAATGGTGGGATAGTGGTGTGGAAATGGTAGGCCAGTGGTGTGGCAGTGGTGGGACAATGATGGGATAGTACTGGGGAAGAGTGTGTGTGTGTGTGTGTGTGTGTGTGTGTGTGTGTGTGTGTGTGTGTGTGATGCTTACCTTCTTCTGAAGAATGCAGTGGAAAATAAAGATGAACATCCCCTGCAGCGAGTTAAAGATGGTGAAGAGGTAGGCCATGATCACCGTGTTCTCATTAATGTACATGAGACCAAAAGCCCATGTCAGTCCAAGCAGACACAGTAAAGCGATGGCTCCAATCACCCATGATCTGAAAGAGAGAGAGAGAGAGAGAGAGAGAGAGAGAGCGAGAGAGAGAGGGGAAAAGAGAGAGGAAATTCATAGGAAAAGAGTCAGAACGACATGGTGGAAGAGAAAATTACTGCAAGGAAAAAGCATACACACAAAGAACAGAAGAAGAATGGTACAGGACCCCATTAATGACTGAAGCCAGTTCACATTATCTAGGGACATTACGATGCTGTTGTTTTAGAGGCTCGTATTTGGACTTGGAACGACGGCAAAAGTGGAATATAAACAAGCCGTGAGCGCGGGTCATTATTCGCTCGGAATCGAATGTCCTGCTGGCTGCCGCCTCGACGTCTTCGTGTCTGCTAGGCTGTACTTAGCGCTGAAATTCACAACCATTTACAGATGCCATTTATGCGTTAAGATCTTCCTCGCTCACTCACTAACTCACACACTGTGTGTAAATCATTTATACAGAGCCCCACGTTACAGTGACAGTAAAGCATGACATTAAACCTAGATCGTTAGCGATAGTGAAAGAGAGAGAGAGAGAGAGAGAGAGAGAGAGAGATCATGGGCTGGAGAAAGAAAGTGTATCATGGAAGTGGCATTAGCTTATTATGTGTTCATCCTAGCATGTGTCAAATCACTCGTGTTAGTTGCGGTTCGTTGCTCATGGGCTGTGTATGATGAGAAACAGCACAATAGCTATGATACAGCTTTTAAAGCTACTTAGCAACGTGAAAATCGAGTGTTATATTTCACAGTAGCTTTCTAGTCAGATTAGCAAATCAAGCTAACTCTATTAGCCTCATCCCCTCACCAACTTCCTGCAAAGCTTCCTTATTTTCCATAATATTCGCATTTGAGGAGGGGACGTTTAGTGCAGGATGAGATGAAAGCACAGTTCCAAGCTTTTCTTCTAAGACAGGAACATAACTAAATATTGTCAGCGGGGAAGTAAAGGAACATCGGACCACATGGGACATGGGATTAGTCAGAGGACGTGTCATTAACAGGTCATCATGTAGAAGTGCTTGTCATGCTGTCAGCGTGTTGCCTGGTACTGAAATCATGGCTGCATGTTACACGTGTGAATAGAAAGTGAATGGCTCTTTGGTCTTAATGCTATTTTCTGACCAGATCTGATTTCTGATATCTGACATTAGTTTGTTACAGAACACAGTCCTGAATAATGTGTTCAAGCTTGCTATAAAGGACATTTTTCAGCCACACACACACACACACACCTTTTCGTTTCTTTAAATTTTGTTTTTTAACTTTAGCTATTAACCGCGTTTGGTCATTTCTTTAGAAAGCGCCAGACAGCAGTCGTATTGTTTGGCTTTTAATTCTGCCCCACTATCCTCCTTTACTGTGATACTCCATTGTTCCATCCTGATGTGGTGTCGGATTGATGTGAAAGGCAAATTCATGAAACACAGGGAATCAAACATGTCAGACTGAGTGTGTCGTTTGTCAGTTGACTTTACACACATGTCGAATTTGAAGAAAACGTTCAGACTTAGGACACTTTGTAAACATGTCGCATGAACGTAGATTTTGTCACGTGCCAGCATGTACTGTATGTTGGTTCACAATAGAAAAAAAAATGATCTCAACTCGAGAAGCCCGGTATCGATGTGCGCCCAGCAAAGTATTTCAGCTGACTGACTCAAGCACTTGACAAAATGTTGAAGCACAGTCCAGAAATATGGGGAAGAAAATGGCTTTAGATCAACGATCCTCAGTTGCATCCAATGACATGCATTTATGCATTTATGTTGTTTCAATGTTTTCGTTTTTTTTTTTTTTTTTAATCAAAAAATGTCATTTAATTCTTAAATCTCATTCCAGCCAGGAAGCCAAAGTTGGAAACTTTTTTTGTATGTAAAAAAAAAAAAAAAAAAAAAAAAAAAAAAAAACAAGATGGCCGACAAACGGACAACAAAAGGACAAGCAATACGAGAATTCTCAGCCGCCGCTCGTTTGCGGGTCTTTTTATAGGATATGAAGGGAAAAGTTCATAGACATCACAGATTTACAGTGAACGCAAATCATACAACGGAGATGAAGGAGTAAAGGGAGAGAACTCGCTCTGATTGGCCAGAAGCCTTACCAGTGGTCATGTGTAAGTTTCAAGCTTCAACAGAAGTCTGAAATAATAAAAGAAGGAACAGGAAAAAAGAGAAGACAAAAGAAAAGAAAAGAAAAAGGCAAGTCAGTGAGAGATGAGCCTGATGAATGATTCATCAGCGTCATAAATAAACTACAGCAGAACTCGAAGAGATGGAATACATAAACAGGAAGGATGGAAATAAATAAATACAGAAACACACATTTGATAATGGTGGCATAAATAGATTTTTTTTTTTTCATCACACCCAATTTCACACTTAAAAGACATTCAATGATTTTTCATTTTTTTACAGCTGAGGTGTGACACCTATCAGTAAAATGACAAATAATACCCACATATTCCGAAATCGGAACGTTTCCAATATATTGTAAAGAGATCTTGAGATGTTTTCAGTTTATCTGGTGATATATTATATAGTATTTTTCTTTTTTTTTTCAATCAAATCAAATAGACACTTTCAAAAGAGACACAATGAAAGAGTCGGGTCCAAAGATCTTAACTTTATGGCTAATTTTCCAGTGTTTTCTGTAGCACATGGAAACAATACGAGGAAATAAAATCTCATCCCTGAATGTAAATTGCTAAAGCTACATTCACACACAGAGCTGCTGTATCAGCAGTCGCTGTACTATGAAATTACCCAGTAGGCATTAATGCTACTTGTTGCCGTGGAAATAATATTTGAATAAAGTTAAACTTTTCTTTTAAACTTTGTTGCATCGCTCATGTATTAAAGCACAGCCAAGAAATATGGGGGATAAAATGGCTATAGTTCAGCGATCCTCGATTGTGGCCGATCACGTGCATTGATATCTGTTATCCGAGTTTTTAATTTATTTACACTCTACTTTCTGATTTCCGCAAATAAAAAGGAAATTCAAAAAAGGTAATTCGAGTCATAAATCTGACTCCAGCCACAAAGCCAAAGCTGACAATACCCTGACATATACACTGAAAGTTGAGACCGAAATACAATATGGCTGACAGACAGAGAACAAACAGAATAAAGAACACAAATCGAAAGAGAATTCTTACACACCTCGGTTTTGCAGGACGTTTGTAGGATGGATGGGACATTAAACATGACAGATTTACAGTGAACTGGAGTGACTTGGTGCAGCTCTCATTGGAAATAAACGATCTCCGGTTGGCTTCGAGTCGCTTTTGTGTGTGAACGCCTCTTAATCTCACGAATGACAAGCTCAACCTGTCTGATATCTTTTCCCAAATTGGTTCATCAAGGTACTTTAAATGAGAATGACAGACAGACAGACAGACAGACAGACAGACAGACAGACAGACAGAATAGATAGTTAAATAGACAGACAGACAGACAGACAGACAGACAGATAGATAGATAGATAGATAGATAGATAGATAGATAGATAGATAGATAGACAGACAGACAGACAGACAGATAGATAGACAGACAGACAGACAGAATAGATAGATAAATAGATAGACAGACAGAATAGATAGATAAATAGATAGACAGACAGAATAGATAGATAAATAGATAGACAGACAGACAGACAGACAGAATAGATAGATAAATAGATAGATAGACAGACAGACAGACAGACAGACAGAATAGATAGATAAATAGATAGACAGACAGACAGACAGAGAGACAGAATAGATAGATAAATAGATAGATAGACAGACAGACAGAGAGACAGACAGAATAGATAGATAAATAGATAGACAGACAGACAGACAGAGCGACAGAATAGATAGATAAATAGATAGACAGACACACAGAAAGACACACAGACAGACAGACAGACAGACAGACAGACAGACAGACAGACAGACAGATAGATAGATAGACAGACAGACAGACAGACAGACAGACAGATAGATAGATAGATAGATAGATAGATAGATAGATAGATATACAGATAGATAGACAGACAGACAGACAGACAGATAGATAGATAGATAGACAGACAGACAGACAGACAGACAGACAGACAGACAGACAGACAGATAGATAGATAGATAGATAGATAGATAGATAGATAGATAGATAGATAGATAGACAGACAGACAGACAGACAGACAGATAGATAGATAGATAGATAGATAGATAGATAGATAGATAGATAGATAGATAGATAGACAGACAGACAGACACAAGTTGAGATATGTGAAGAAAGAATTTCACTGTGCTGTAATGTATATGTGACAAAAATAAAGGCTTCTATTCTATTGTTCTGGTTATGGTACTTGTATTCTTATAACAACTGCTCCCATGATGATATTTTCAAAAGTTAGTGCATGGCATGTAAGTACGATGAACATAAATTAAAAGAGAAAGCTAGCAGGATAAAGATATGTCTTTAGCCTGGATAGAAATTGCAGTCACGTCCTGTAGGAGCTATGGCAGAACGTTTCGGAGCTTATCGCCCCTGCACTCGGGAGGGCACACAGGGTACAGCTGGAATCAGAGGAACAGATTGTGTGAGCCAATGATTAAGAATAAATGATATTATTGAGTTAGGACAGAGCCAAAGTACGAAGGGATTTAAAGACTGCGGCAGACCTTGATAATGGTCCAGGTTTCTAATTTGTGATTTCTTTTATACACTTTTCTGGCCTCAATCTCCAGGATCTGGAAGGCTACAGTCTGTATATGTAGCTCCATGTGCTGGTTTTCAGCAGACAAACCTTTTCTTCTGAGCCAGACTGATAAAAATGAATTCACTGAATTACTGGATGTTATTTAAAAACTTTAGCTTGAATGAGATAATCTAACAGGCTACAGGAAATGATCTGTGGTTGGTCATCTGCCATGTCAATCAAAATGCCTTTATGTGAAAATTTGTGCTTTCAGCCATGTTTATTCACAAACCAAGCCAGCGCCATACATTTCTTATTTGTTCTGAATAAGAAAATAGAATTTTGTTCAGAATGTAGCCTGTGCAGCTTCTGCAAACAGACAAGGTCTCGATTTGACTCGACAAACACTTGGAGATGTTCATTCATTCATTCATTCATTCATCTTCTACCGCTTATCCGAACTACCTCAGGTCACGGGGAGCCTGTGCCTATCTCAGGCGTCATTGGGCATCAAGGCAGGATACACCCTGGACGGAGTGCCAACCCATCACAGGGCACACACACACACTCTCATTCACTCACACACTACGGACAATTTTCCAGAGATGCCAATCAACCTACCATGCATGTCTTTGGACCGGGGGAGGAAACCGGAGTACCCGGAGGAAACCCCCGAGGCACGGGGAGAACATGCAAACTCCACACACACAAGGCGGAGGCGGGAATCGAACCCCCAACCCTGGAGGTGTGAGGCGAACGTGCTAACCACTAAGCCACCGTGCCCCCACTTGGAGATGTTGATAAGTGGTTTTCTAGAAGGAGTCTCCAGTGTCAAAGCTGTCTGGTGGAGGACGGGTAATAGTGAACTTCATCATGAAGTTTCAGGACTTTCAAGGACTTTTCAAGCACTATTTTGTTTTCAAGGACTATGACCGTTGAGTCGGATCTAGATTTGTGTCACCAGATTTATTGTGTTGTGGAGTGTTGATGATTCTGTAGTGCTGCTCACGGACATCGCTAATCAGTTCTTTCAGGTTGCAGGATTCATTCCCTTAAAATGTAAATTATGGCAGGACTTACTAAAGACTACATCGAAGGACATCCACGACAGACGGTTTTTAAGTTAGTTAGAAATGTTGTATTTATTACCTTTGTATCATGCAAGCACCTTTTAAGCACTACTAGATTAAAATGCCTGTTTTCAAGGTTTTTTAAAAAAAAACAAAACAAAAAGAAACAAAAGTGCACCAGGGACCTAACACCCTGAAGGTCCTTGAAGGACCAAGAACAAACCTAGTTTAAATGGAAATAGAAATTTAAAAAAATTACGACATTCTTAATTTAATAATTTGTTAGTGCTGCTAAATGTCTATGCTGTAAGTGAAACCAATTTTGGAAAGTAAAAACCTTAATTAACCATCCATTCATCCATTTTCCGGAGTCTATGCCAGTGGACTTGGGGCACAAGGCCGAGGGTCATCCAGCAAACCTTTAAATAAATTACCACGAGTGTAGGAAAAGAAGTTGGGAGATCATATTAGAATATAAATATTCTTCTTTACACTTCTTAAGCCATCGTACAGACAAACGTCGAGTGCGCTACTGTAGCTCCCGAGGCGATATTAAAAATGCTGAATTATTTCATAATGTTTCATACACGACATGGCTGCAGAGGTTTGACGTGTTTGCTCATTAAACAGATGTTTAGATGTCCCTCGTTTCTTCGGTCTCTAAACCTTGCACCTACAGTAAGTGTCTAGTGTCAACATGTGGCCTTGTTACTAAGCAAAGGTTTTTTTTTTCCTGCAGTATAAACTTTATAATATTTCAAATATTTTTTATAACAAGTTGAACTTTTTCACATCTTTTTTCCCATATCGTATCCGTTTTATCAAGCAGACGTTTGGTCTCTGTGGGAACACGCAAGTGTTTATATTTACGAAGAACGACCCGAGCCTGAAGATGCAGAAAACATCACATGTTTTGACTAATCTAGTCTCAGTTCTTTATTTGTTTATGTTTTTTTTTAATCCAGGTGTTGGCTTTCTCATTGTCAGGAAATTGTTTTCTACTTTATATCACCATATCCTTGGAGCAGATAATGAACACTTGTGTTTAAAGCATTTAGAACTGGACTACGATAAAATCTAAACCGTTTGCTGATCCGAAAAGCTACCAAAAATCTTTGAAATTTCAGCATGCACAATTTGGTGCTTGGATGTTATTGAGCATTCCATTAGAGAAGCTAAATCATCTGCTGCCTATTCCTGTAGATTTCTCAAGGTTTTGGGCTCTTTAAAGACACTCACACACTCACACACTCACACACACACACACACACACACACACGAACGCTAATAAGAAGTTGATCCTAGGGAGTTTCAGATCTGACAATAGTCTCTTTAACTTTAAACATTTAAGATCTTTAAGGTTCCAGGATTAAAGTAATCAATCCACATATCTATATTTCTACTCTTGAAGCCTAAGCGCTCCGTTAATGGAACCTGGATTAGAACAACGGTGTCATTATTGGTGCTGAGCTGGTAGCTTCAGTGGAAAGAGAATATCGTTAAGAAACATTAAAATTTTCCTTTCACTCGATTTTCCTTAGAAGCACTTCACACTGCGCTACTTCACGTCCCATTATCGACGTCTCCTCTTACTGCACATATGGCCGTCAGTACATGAGGGTGAAGGTTAAAACATGCTTCCTCTGAGACACCTGAAGCCAAGTGCTGCATCCTTTTTCTTTCTTCTTTTTCTTTTTAACATCTTATACCAGATAATTCTGCTCGAGTCTTATACATTTTATGAGATTGCCCAGTCCCACACTAATTGACAGTGGGTGAGAGAAACAAGGCCGTTCTCCTTTCACAAGGCAAATTATGCTTTGTGGGTGTCCTGGTCTTAGACGGCTGTGGTATCGGTAAAGATTTCACCTTCTGCTGTTGAGGATGGCTTCATATGGTTATAATATAGATTTGTGCACAAGTCACGCTTTCTTAAGTGGACAATCTCATCTAAATAATGCAGATTATCCTTTTCTGGACTTGTCTGCGCAACACCCACAAACTCTACTGCATCTGTGCACTGCACTACTGCATATTTGCTTATATATATATATATATATATATATATATATATATATATATATATATATATATATATATATATATTATATATTGTCACCGGCCACTTTATTAGCTACACCTGTGCAACTGTTCGTTAACGCAAATTTCTAATCAGCCAATCACATGGCAGCAACTCAATGCATTTAGGCATGTAGACATGGTCAAGACGATCTGCTGCAGTTCAAACCGAGCGTCAGAATGGAGAAGAAAGGTGATTTAAGTGACTTTGAACGTGGCATGGTTGTTGGTGCCAGATGGGCTGATCTGAGTATTTCAGAAACTGCTGATCTACTGGGATTTTCACGCACAACCATCTCTAGGGTTTACAGAGAATGGTCCGAAAAAGAGAAAATATCCAGTGAGGGCAGTTCTGTGGGCGCAAATGCCTTGTTGATGCCAGAGGTCAGAGGAGAATGGCCAGACTGGTTCGAGCTGATAGAAAGGCAACAGTAACTCAAATAACCACTCGTTACAACCGAGGTATGCAGAAGAGCATCTCTGAACACACAACACGTCGAACCTTGAGGCGGATGGGCTACAGCAGCAGAAGACCACACCGGTACTAGTAAGGTGTACCTAATAAAGTGGCCGGTGAGTGTGTATATATATCTATATATATATATACATATATATATATATATATATATATATATATATATATATATATATATTTCACTACTATTGCACACAACTAGATTTTAATCAAAAGTCCAGTTGTGTAGATGTAAGTGTGATAAAAAAAAATACCGCCTACACGCCACCTTGTCAAATTCAAACCAATAGAAAATAATAGATGGCGCTGCATCAATTGCTATTTTATTAACCGTCAAAGCTGTTTTAATAAATGATACTTAATTTAACACTAGTTCATGAGAATGGATAATTGAAAATAAAATACTAGACAAATAGAATTAAACTGAATTTGAAGGAACATCATGCATCCAATTATATTGTGCAAGAAAAAAATAAAGTAAAAGCAACTTCTGCACCAGGTTTAAAGGGATAAGCAAGGACTATATATATATATATATATATACGTATATGTATATTATATTTTTTCCAATAACCCTGATCGTCTCGTTGAATTCAGGTCACAAATTTTCCGAGCACCTTTTTTTTTTTTCTTTACCCAATTTCAAACATCAAAAGGAATAACTAAATGCAAATCCATGCCTTGTAACCTAGATTCAGACGTGACGCTCTCTTGTACTGCACTAGACAGGACTGTGCCCGCAGAAGTGTCCAGCACATCCGGTATTCCTGTTCACTGACCCCTCAATCCCATTCACACAAATCCAGAGGCGCTAAGAATGATGGGTGAAGTTTCTCTTAGGACCCGATGAGAGACCTTTAAGCATTCTGATATTTATTATATGTTTTTATGTGTAAGTCTGGGCAAGAAGTGGATGACAGTAAGGACAGTGAGTCAGAGTGTGTGCAATACTGACAACACAAGAATCATACACACACACACACACACACACACACACACACACAGACTTACTTGATGTTGTCCAGGCAACCGGAGTCAGGTTTCAGAATAGCAGTGTGGTGGAACATCTTGTAAAGTGCAATGCCCAAGAAAATCACATTCAGCTGCGTGCACACACACACACACACACACACACACACACACACACACACACACACACACACAGAGTATAAGAACACACTCATTTGCATGTTATAAAAATATTAGAAACATGAGTTGATAATATGGCAGTCTCACTCTTTGTCTTGCTATTTGTCTCTTTCTGTCTGTCTGTCTCTCGCTCTCGTTCTCTCTCTCTCTCTTTTCTTTTCAGCTGTGCAGTTGTCAGTGGTGTATTGTCTGTCTTGTGGGGGTTTTAAAGTTCACCCCAACACACCCTGACTTTCACATAATTGGTAAAATGTCTTCAGCAGACCATTATCTGCATCCCCTAGTGTGTGTGTGTGTGTGTGTGTGTGTGTGTGTGATGGAGGGAAAGGAGGAGCTGCTTCCTCGTTGTTACTTATTCCAAGACCATTAAGTGTTGTCCCAATGTTTCTATATGCAAGTGTATATGTGTGTGTATCTATATATGTATATACATTTATGTAGAACCCTGTGTGTAGGTGTGTGTGTGTGTGTGTGTGTGTGTGTGTGTGTGTGTGTGTGTGTGCACCATTATAATGAGCGTTGCAGGGCCAATGAAACTCCAGATGAAGTAGGTGTCTAACCGCAGCCAGCACCTGTAGAAGGCAGACAGGGAAAGAGAGAGAAAAAGAGAAGAGGAGGAGGAGGAGGATAGACGGAGACAGAGACAGACACAGTGAGCCAGAAATACCTCCCAACCTAAATGAGGTAATCTCAGACATTCCTGTTCATCTTGGTTTGATGAGTGCTACATCGTTAGAACCTTCTGGAATGTCGCGTAGTGCGCCAATTGTTCTGAACACAAATGAGTGACTGACAGCATGTAAGTGAATTATTAAACCCTTCATCTCCTTTAGATCACCTCTAAAGCCCAGCGTGTGTGCATGTGTGTGTGTGTGTGTGTGTGTGTGTGTGTGTGTGGCTCTGGCCTGAACCAATTGAACAACTAAGCATGCATTACCCATTACCCAGGAGCAGAGTCTGTATGGAAATGAATGCAGAAGCCAAATGAGATTATAAATACTTTATAGTCTCCAACAGGGCGTACAAATGATGTACAGCAGGACAAAGCGACGCAGACAGTACTTTTGTCGTTTATTTCATCGTTTACCAAGCTGATCATGTTTCCAGCCTCCTACTCGATGACATCATCCGTTCTCAAGGGACCGTGTACAACAGCTTCTTTCCACAAAGCGCAGAGTCTTTTTATCAATAAAAGAAAAAAAAACACTGGATGTCAGTAAAAGTCAACAAAATATCTATCTATCTATCTATCTATCTATCTATCTATCTATCTATCTATCTATTACTCTGTCTCTCAATCCATCTGCCTGTCTGTCTGTCCAACCCCACGCTTTCTATCTATTAGTTTATTGGTATTTAATTCTCCCCATCCGTCTATCTATCTATCTATCTATCTATCTATCTATCTATCTATCTATCTATCTATCTATCTATCTATCTATCTAATAAATCTATCTATCTATCTATCTATCTATCTATCTATCTATTACTCTGTCTCTCAATCCATCTGCCTGTCTGTCTGTCCAACCCCACGCTTTCTATCTATTAGTTTATTGGTATTTAATTCTCCCCATCCGTCTATCTATCTATCTATCTATCTATCTATCTATCTATCTATCTATCTATCTATCTATCTATCTATCTATCTATCTATCTATCTATCTATCTATCTATCTATCTATCTATCTATCTATCTATCTATCTATCTATCTATCTATTACTCTGTCTCTCAATCCATCTGCCTGTCTGTCTGTCCAACCCCACGCTTTCTATCTATTAGTTTATTGGTATTTAATTCTCCCCATCCGTCTATCTATCTATCTATCTATCTATCTATCTATCTATCTATCTATCTATCTATCTATCTATCTATCTATCTATCTAATAAATCTATCTATCTATCTATCTATTACTCTGTCTCTCGATCCATCTGCCTGTCTGTCTGTCCAACCCCACGCTTTCTATCTATTAGTTTATTGGTATTTAATTCTCCCCATCCGTCTATCTATCTATCTATCTATCTATCTATCTATCTATCTATCTATCTATCTATCTATCTATCTATCTATCTATCTAATGCACGTATGTATTTGGTTTATGGACTGTATATTATTAAGCTGGCTCTAGACTCCTGTCTTTAGCTGCGATGAACTCACTATGATGATGAAACAGTACTGAACTACTTATCTTACCTAATTATTATAACCTGTACACCGGAGTGAAATATGCACTCAGTTTTGCAAATGTTTAACGGGCATACTCACTATCACTAAGACAGCTAATGAAGGGTGTGAGAATTAGCTGAGCATTATGATGAGAAGTCTGAAATTCTTTTCCTTACGTAAACGAGCGTGCGATCTATTGACCCGTCCTGAGGGGAAAAAAGCAGAACTACACCGACTGTGGCAAATTCCTGAGTCATACAAATTTCTACGTCATATTTAAATGATGTCAGGACTAAATGATGCCCGGACTTTGGCCATGTGCCTTTTGTTTATGTTCTTTGTTCACGTGTCTGCCCCGCCCTTGTCTTTTCCTCCCCGCCTCTGCACACCTGTCCCTCATGTCTGTTAATTATTTGTATTATTTAATTGAGCCGCGTTGCCTTGTGCAGCGCGGAATCCTCTGTTGTCTTCGTCTGCTGTTGTCTTCGTCTGCTGTTGTCTTCGTCTGCTGTTGTCTTCGTCTGCTGGTGTCTTCGTCTGCTGGTGTCTTCGTCTGCTGGTGTCTTCGACTGCTGGTGTCTTCGTCTGCTGTCGTCTTCGTCTGCTGTCGTCTTCGTCTGCTGTCGTCTTCGTCTGCTGGTGTCTTCGTCTGCTGTTGTCTTTGTCTGCTGGTGTCTTCGTCTGCTGTTGTCTTTGTCTGCTGTTGTCTTCGTCTGCTGTTGTCTTCGTCCTGTTTAGTGTTCTTTAAGTTAATAAACCCTGTTTTTGTTTAGCTGTCCTGCATTTGGGTCCGTTTTTATCCCACATCCGTGACAGAAAAACATAAACAAAGGGCACATGGCCAAAGTCCGGGCAGAGTCCTGACAAATGACAAATGACAAATGCTTCCTGCTGAAATATGAATGTGAAGGAACCTCTCTTTAGGGGGTTCGTCAGCATCAGACCAACCGACCTTTACACAGTCTGCATCTGAGCTTAACATCAGCCAGCAGTTGGATTAACACCTGGATTTGCGCTGGTCTTTCTCACATTGTTGATAACCGACACGACGGTTTTAATAGAAACCCTGCTTCCTTTCCCTCATCTCGTCACTAGCAGTACTAGACAAGTTTACGTATATTTAACACCACTGAACTTTATTTATTAGGAATGCCTGAAAGACTGTGCTCAAAAAAAAAAAAGCTCAAAACTGGCACTTCCACAATGTCAGGTTTAATATTTTAATGCTAACAATAATTGATAATTGTGTTAAATTTAATTATCACAAAAAAGCACGACTATATGGACTGTTAGATAACCAAAGTATTGTTATTATTCACTTAAAATTCAGCTGTAATTTCACAATACTGCTAATTAGCAGTTCCAGTCTTCACAGCAAGTCCCCACCATCGTTAAACCCTTAAACGCTTGGGTTCTTGTTTTTCTTTTTTAAGCTACCAAGTACCAGTGATGACCCAATGACCCCATACACTTGCCCTCTTTCTCGCTCTTGTACCGCCAAGACGTTAACAAAGCGCGTTGGAGTGGCTTAGTAAACTTATCGAGACTTTTGTATGGTGCTAATGTTATAAGTAACCGCGCACTATTAAAAGAAGTGCCACACACTGTAGGTGACAGTAATTTCAGTGTAGGACTTATTACTATTCTTGCCATGGTTCACTGTGTCCTTAGAACAGACAGGTAGCCTGTTGTTTGTGTCAGCGTGTCGCCGTGCAATTTCATAATTGAATAAATTCACAACTTGTTGTGAAATGTTGAACTTCAATCATTTGTATTTCAGCTCAGGAGAGGAGTTGTGTGTTCTGCCAGGCCCCGACAGAGTCGGATAATGGACAATGATCGATGCCCGAATTGTCTGGGATCAGAGCATCTTCGACAAGCACTTAAAGAGCCTTGCCCTAACTGCAACATAAGTGGAGCAGAGAGTGAAGTGAACATCAGACATGGCAGCGGCGGCGCATTCTAAGAAGAATGACCCCAACATACTGGTATGTTCACAACGGGTCAGACGCTCTTATTAGTATGCATGATACATTTCTATGCAAGCAAGTTGAGGGTTTCACTCTACGGTGCAAAACCCTGTGCATGAGCACACTGCAAACTCTGTATAATGTCAGTTAGAAGATATGTGACAGCAATGTCTACTTGTCTATCTGGAGCACGTGTCAACTAGTCAAAAGTTTTCTAAAACACTCAGACTTCCAAGCAAAACGATGGCCCCATACTGGGATCTTGACTTGGTGCTATGCAGTTTGTACAACTTGTCAATAAAAAATGTGAATATAAAGGTTTTTTTTTTTTTTTTTACAACAGACTTGCAGGATTTATCACAATTTATAGCATGTTGTTTATTTGTTTGTGAAATACGTACATTTTAATTGTAATTGTTACAGGAAATTGTTTTTACTGTAATTTAACATTTGAAAATTCATTCATTCATTCATTCACTCATCTTCTACCGCTTATCCGAACTACCTCGGGTCACGGGGAGCCTGTGCCTATCTCAGGCGTCATCGGGCATAAAGGCAGGATTCACCCTGGACGGAGTGCCAACCCATCGCAGGGCACACACACACACTCTCATTCACTCACACACTACGGACAATTTTCCAGAGATGCCAATCAACCTACCATCCATGTCTTTGGACCAGGGGAGGAAACCGGAGTACCCGGAGGAAACCCCCGAGGCACGGGGAGAACATGCAAACTCCACACACACAAGGTGGAGGTGGGAATCGAACCCCGACCCTGGAGGTGTGAGGCGAACGTGCTAACCACTAAGCCACCGTGCCCCCCACATTTGAAAATTGATTGATTTATTTATTTTTTTACTGTTTTTAGAGATTTGGGTGATTTTATTACTAAATTTGTTTAGTAAACTTATGTTTAGAGTGAGTGGATTGTAAAATTTGGACTATATTTGTTAGTGAGTTTATAGTGTAATTGTGGCTGAATTTTGAAATTTAAAGTGTGATTGTTGCTGAATTTGGAAACATTAACGTTTGGATTGTTACTGGATTTCTTTTGGAATCTGGAAATTAAAAAAAACATGATTTTTGAACATGTATAAAATATAAAATTGTGACTGTTTTTTGAGATTTTGAATGTGAATGTTGCATTAATGGCCTGAGTGTGTACTCACACATGGTTTGTTCCATAGCTGCGGTAGTCGACGGCAGCTGACACGGCCACGATGAGCGCGGGTACGCCGTATCCGGTGAGGTAGAAATACTTGGTGCGTGAATATTCGCTCTCAAACACCTCCACCAGCATGATGTAGAGCTGCACACCTTCTAGAAACATCCATGTAAATGCAGCCAAGAAGAAGAAGTGAAGCAAAGCGGCAAACACTGCACATGCGATCTGAGAAAAACACACACACACACAGTACAGTACAGTCACAATATACCATAAAACATCTATTTATAAGCCACATATTTTATATGGTATTAAATTAAAGAACTTATATTACACGCCTTTTGCATGTACATAGATAATAAACATTTTCCAGGTGCAGCAGATCCCAAAAGACAGAGAAAAAGTATCAAAGCAACACAAAGCACTTAGCATTTAATGCTCGAAATTGAAAAAGCAAAGTTTCTGAAAGCAACAGATGGGTATTTCAAAAACAGTGGTAACAATCATACACAAATATGGATGCAGCCAATTCAACTCATTAAACATTTATACAGGCTGATTTTGAAAATGCGCACACACAAACACACACACACGCCTGTGATCACCTACAACGATGCTATTAGTTCATATTTCATGTTCTTGATTACAATTTTAAAGCAGGTCTCACTTAAATTAGTTTTCTCAATGGGTTTTCCACATTATTTCTCTCACACACTCGCGCTCTCTGAGGACGTGAGCAGGTTTTCCGTTATTAACAGGAGGTCAGAGAGCCACTCCACTCTGGTAATTAACGACAGCCAGGCGCCAATCCTAACCACTTACGGGATGGTGGGTGTATATGCAGGGGCGTGTGTGTGTGTGTGTGTGTGTGTGTGTGTGTGTGTGTGTGTGTGTGTGTGTTTCCCACCCCCCTCAAAAACAGATTTCCCTGATACAATTCCCTGATACAATTAAGAGACTTGCCGGCAGGGAAGCGTGTCACTATTTATCAACATTATAACATTAATAGCTATGTGAACACTTTGTAGCCTCACTTATATACAGTTATAACTGTAAATGTAATAAAGGCTCATGTATTCAGACACGTTCTTGATGTCAGAATTACTTCATCGTCTTCTACACGACTTAGAGAGAAATTAAATTGTTGCACAAACTTTTCCTCTTTCTTAATGAGAGAAGAAAGATATATATCAGAACCAAGCCAAAAAGTAATATTTTTAAAATGTGTCACATCGTTATTTTTATTTATACATAACGTCGATGTCGGGCGGAAACCTCGTATGTCCAAATTTGGTCAATTTCATATTTTTTCACATATCGATGCTATTGGTCAGTCCCCACGTGGGTCTGTTATTTTTACAAGTTATTACCCAATCTAAAGTCTTGAAAATAGCTTGAGCGCAAATCTCATAACTCCATTGGACACTTCAACTGTCCACCTCTTCCTCACTCCGAGGGAGAGCTTCACGGCATATTTCTCCTCAAGAAGAGTCGCAACGAATCAACACGTCTTCTGAGGTAAATGTCTTCAAAACACTGGGCTCAAAGAAAAAAAAATCTTGACCCCCGTTAGTTCTGGTGCTCGTCTGAGGACAGGAATTTAGCGCAAGACAATCCACTGTAACGTGGACTAAACCCTGTGCACTGCAGATAAGGTACGGCGTTTTTTTAATTTCCTGAAAAATAACGGTTTTGGAGATACGAGGATTCCGCCCGACAGCGACGATATGTATAAATGCGGAATTGTAGGAACACTTAAGTAAATTGGTTAAAACTCGAATTCTGCTCGGAAACCAACACCAGAAATTAGCCCTCGTTAATCATTTCTTCTAGTTGTATTTGCTACAAAACAGATAGTTTGGTCAATCTGAAGCTATACTACTAATCTTTTCCTGCTGTGAAGCTAAGATTAATGTTATGAGACTTCGTAGTGTTGAAGAATATAATCAACGATAAATAAATTGAAACTATATATTGAACAATGGACTTTGTGATATCGTGTTTATCAGAGTTTTATAAAACTAATACGTCACTCGTGGATTTGCTTTAGGTTGATTTTATGACTCGAACTCATTTTACACGGCAAACTCAGCCAGTATCAATCAAACTTAGGAGGTTTTAAGCACAATTTAGATTTAAATTCAATTCGAGTATTTCTCTCACGAGCCAAAATCTTTACAATGTAAAACTTTACATTGCCGATCCTATACATTAATTTCCATTAACGGTATTTAAGGAAATTTATTCCAAAATGAATTTGAATGCTAATTTTTCTGTATAAATTTATATCCGATGATTCCATGTTGCATGTGTATTACTATGCAAAATAATACGCAGTTATACAAACAGCCAATAGACTGAAAAAGGCTTGGGATTTGAATGGTACTTGGGATTTGAATGAGGCTCCACATAATCTAAACCTAACTGTTGTAACAAATAACTGATTACAAACAAAAGATTAAAAACGTTCTGTTATTTATCCAAGAGATTACCAGCGAAGTGTTGATTTGTTTTGTTTTTATTTCACTGTCATGGGAAAATCTTTAGGACTTTTTGGATTTGTGGTAATAGCTTGTTTCCTTCTGTTGACGAAGTGCCTTTTTAAGCTGTTATACAGTCATGAGATCAGAAATGGCTTCAATAGCATCTCCAAACTATTTGAAATGGAAACTACAGTACCAGGCCCGGCTCCACGGGGGGGGCAGAGTGGGCCTGGCCCACCCAATCAGAGGCTTGGCCCACCCTGGCCCCACACCACATAACAGCCAATCACAAAATTGGTGCGATATTCAATTCAGCTCGAGATACCTAATTTTCTAATTTCTGCCCAACCCCCTTTTTTCCCCTCCTAGACAGACCCACTTTAGCTCTCCAGGACACAGCTACCACCTCCTCATCCATTTGCGGCAATGAGGTCGGAGAAATGGACGAGTCGAGTTCATCTGCAGCTTCCGATGGTGTCAAACGCACAAAAGTACAAAAAACCCCCCAATCCGACCGGCCCACCTGGAATATCGCTTGGCCCACCTTTCATCTCATATCTGGAGCCGGGCCTGTACAGTACACTAAGAAGGATTGCTTACGAATGGAGAGAGCCTTCAGAATGGTGGACAGTCTACCTAGGAGGGGCGTCCTAGCAACTTTAGTCTAAGATCAGACCGTTTAATTGCTCAGAGGAATAAAAAAATGTTTCAAGAGTTATCACGGCTTTCATGGAAATACGGCTAGGAAAAAGGTGCTTCTGTTCAAATATGGCTGAATGAGAACAATATAATAAGCTGGAGATCATGCACAATGCCATGATTTCTAGTCACCACAAACACCTCGTGTCAACTGTCAAGTATGGTGCGGAGAGAAGTGAGGATCTGAACTCGTTTAGAGAAACAGGACCTGGTAAACTTGTAGTCGTTGAGACATCGATGATCTCTACTTTATACTGGAAGATTCTTAGGACAAACGTGAGGACATCTACCTGTCAGTTTAAACTGGGACAAAACTGGGTCATGAAACAGGACAACGATTCAAAGCACACCGGTGAACTGACATCTTGAACGGCTTAAGAAAAAAAAAAAAAATCCAGGTGTCACAACGTCCCGGACAAAGTCAGGACCTCAAGTGTGTTGAGATGCTGTGGCAGGATCTCGAGAGAGCTGTGCATACACAAACGCCCTCAAACAGCAATGAACAACGACGCAATGTTAGAAACACCGTGAGAGACTTGAATCGATACTGAAAACATTTCCTTTATGTTAGTGCTGCTGAATTGTAGGGGGTTTTGTACGGTTTTGTTCCACCTAGAATCCGATATATTGATTTGAGTTTGATGGAAAATGTCTTTTTCACATGACTGTAAAGTTAAATGTAACTGTAAAGGAATACATGTAGAATAAACTGTGAAATAATAACAATTCACATATCGGTTTGCAATGATTTGCTGAATATTTAGATGATTAGTTTATACTATATCATGCACCATAGTGTTTTGTTGCTTAAATATTTGTGTGTGTGTGTGTGTGTGTATCGTGTGTGTGTCTTACAGGCTGGTCTGAACGGTAGATGCCGACGAGGAAGAGCGTCTCTGCGATGAAGAGCGAGATACACAGGTTCTTGTGTATGGTGTTGCGGTCGCTCTGCAGGCCACGGAAGAAGCAGAAGGTAAAGATGCAGATGAGCAGGCAGACAAGCGAGAGCAGAATCCCCACCCACGTGATCATATCCAACAAGGTTGTTTGCATCTGATCTGCATTCTGTGTGACAGAGAGAGACAGAGAGAGACAGAGAGAGAGAGAGAGAGAGAGAGAGAGAGAGAGAGAGAGAGAGAGAGAGAGAAGAAACATGTGAGAGGAGAGAAAAACAATGAGAGGGGAACAAAGGAGAGAAATACATGAGTGTGAGAAACCATGGAGAAGAAAAAAGGAAGAAAGTTAAAAAAAAAAAAAAGATGAACACAGATGAAGAAATAAACTGAAAGAGAGGGAATTACAGATAATTTAACCCTTTTGCACCCTTCGCAAACACTACTGTATGTCTTTTGACATTTTTGTACACGAAAAACACCTAAAGGTGTTAAATTCGTACACAACCAATTAAAAACCGGGTGAAAATTCTGAAAGCATCTCTCCAAAGTACGTCACAAAAAAAAAAAAAAAAACATTCCATTTGCTGAAACACAAAAATGTACAAAAATGGCACGAAGCAT